>NW_021850674.1:339959-346756 GCF_003651465.1 Formica exsecta
TTGTCTTATTATTATATTTGGACATTCTTATATACGGACGCTCCTGAGACAAAGCGTCGTGCTCCTTAGTTACGCGTATCTGGCGACTCGTTGCTAACGTACGAGCGGTGAGTGGGGGGCAATAGGCGTGAGCCACGGAATCGGGCCGAAATGTGCAAGTAAATCCCAGCACTGTTATACAAGATATAACATAAATGTTGGTTTTTTAAAATATAATATTATATAATATTTTAAGAAAGTAGTGTTTTCCCTCTTCATATTTTTTTGACATATACGCGTGTTTCTGATTTGTCTTGTGGTAGCCGAATAAATTATTACGCTTAATATTCGAGGAAAATTTATTTTACATTTTATTTTTTAATGTAGTCCAACAATTTTTGAAAATTCAATAATGATATTAAATAATTCAATACTTCTAATTGTGTTTAGCGTTAATTCTCACTATATCATATATGTTGGTTCAGAATTATGTATATATTTGAATATCCTATAATATATTACTTATATTTATATAACTTATATTGTTTGAATGAAGAAAGTGAATACAGGTATATTAATTGCAAATGTAGGAATGTAATTATTTTTTGTTTTTATTTTTTTTCTTTCGGCAAATCATTGAAACTTTTGTGAATCAAATATTGTAATCGTTAACAATTATGTTCGATTTCCAGCTGACTGACACTGGATTCGATGAAGCAGGCTCTGTATCCAGTTTAGTCGCAATGTCTCTTCTCAAACGTATGAGAGATAAGAGCGCGAGAAACATATACTGGCACGAGCAATGTGGCACTACCATAGGTATGATGAGTCGTCCAACAGTGTTGACAAACTGCAATTTATCTACTATAAAGTCATGTATACATGATGATCTAAAAGTAAAAGTTTTTTGATAAACTTTATTAATTAATCAATTTATTGTATTTTATTTTATATATTGTATTTTATTTATAATAATTTGATTAACGCAGCAATAGGGAAAGTTACAATGTGTATACAGAGACATATATATATATATTTAATATTTTAATTGAATATTGTCACATTTTCGATAGAAATTATCAAGAGAAACGGTAATATTTCGTATCAAGTCACGCGCTGCAACAAGTCACGCGTAGCAATAGCAAGGGATTTTGTGTTAATTAGTAATTTGATTAATGTAGTGACTGCGTAAGTTACAAGATATTTAGATATTTAATACTGTAATTAAAAGCTGTTACATTTTCGATAGAATTATCAAGAGACACGGTAATATCTCACGCCAAGTCACGCGCCAATTTCATTATTATATTGTTCAACTTAGCAGCGCCAAGTTATTTCAATTAAAACTTTTTATTTTATCTTTTTATTTTGTATTAATTTTTAATCTACAATTTTTATATAAATTTTTTAATTTTTAATATTATTTTTGTAGGAAATTAAAAAACAACTATTTTGTACAATAGTTTTATCGGTTAGAATGTTCCTTTTTAAAAAAAAGAAGCATAAGTTTTTATTCTTAATTTGCGCAATTTTTTTAAACCATTATTTTAGTAGAAAATTTAAAAAACCATTTTGCACATCAATATTTTTTGATATAAATTTACTTTATTAAATCTTAAAATAACACTGTTTTATACAGATTGAGATAATATATTTTTCTAAATAGTTTTTACCATGAGCTTTTAAGAATGCAAAATACAAATATATTGAAAACGAAGTCAGGCAACGGGCGCGAAAAATGTTACACATAGCATAGTATATACATATACATATATATAATTAAACTATCTCAGCGTCTTAAATAGAAAATCAACACATGACAACTGACACAGAAAAATTTTTTCGACTTCAGGTAAATAGTAGTCAAGTTCAATAAGTCACACCCAACAGCTAATTAATATTACGTTGATTTTTATACTATAATACTAGAAGATAATATGCTTCTGCAACGTAAAGCTTTGAAATCTATTATTTCTGCGTCTCGTAATCAAAATCATTAATGGATGACAATATAGAAATAATTTTTTATTAAAGAATTAAGTTTCGACATTACAGTTGACCGCTGTTTAACTCCTGATCTCTAATTTACACTAAAACTTTCTTTTTGTGCATTGTAGAAATAATTAGACAGATCTCATCAAGCAATCTTTTTACGGCGGCGGTTTGTCTGCTTGTAGAGATTGATTTTTTTCTGCAGAAAAGTCATTACTGACCTAGTACAAAGTATTCGAGCTTGTAACAATTGCTGTCTATCAAGCACATTAATTTTGCTAACAATCTTAATCTTTTTTATAATTAATCTTGTTCATAAATCGATTCAGACACTTTTGAAAGACAAAAAGTTTTTTTCAACAAAATTAACGTGTATCAAAATCAACGATGTCCACAGATGTTTACTCAGAAGATCCTAGACGAAAATACATACGTTTGCAATTTTCTTTCATTTACATGTTTTAACTAATATGTGCATGCACCACCGTACAATAATATAAAATTAGTTATCGATTTAAAAATTGTTTAGCACTGTAGTTAATCACTGGTTAACCATCAATCTTTGATCTATAATAAAATCTTTTTATCGCACGTCATAGTACTATAAATCGGTCGAATAGGACGAACTCTTTGCGCTATGATTCACTTTTCTAGGAATTGATATTTTCCCACAGGGAAATCATCACTGACGGAGTAGTGCAATTATTTGAGGATGCGACAGCGTATTGAGTTCTAAAAACATTCCGTAATTCTAACAACCGAATCGCTTCAGTAACAAAAGCTTAATCTTCCTCTTCCATACAAATATGATAAACATGCAGAACTGCTCTATGAAGTCCAGCGTAGAGTAAGTACAAGAAATTAACACATAGATAATATCCATATAAATAATATTAATAGTAATAATATTGATAGTAATGATGATAGTAACCATGACCAATTTTATGCACATCACGATAAATATCACTGTGCATATCTTCAGCTGCAGATCAAAGCTGCAAAATAATTGAATAATTAAAAAAAATAAATATTTAATATTCTCGCGGTTATGAAAATTGAGAAGTTTATAATTGAAAATACTCGAAGTTATATATATTAATAAAGATAAATATTTTCAAAAAATTATATTATTGTTAATTTCAAATACCTTTCAATGGTAGCAATAAATGTACCAAATATAAAACAAATTTTAAGCTTTGAAAGAAAGAAAGAAAGAGAAAATAAGAGTAAAGTAAAATTTTATTAAAAAAATTTTATATAAAAAATGTGATTTTTTTTAAAATTAGAGATATTCACATTTTTCTTTATTTTTAATATTGTTTATTATTTTTAAACAAATTTTCTTGAGATGACGCGATTGAAGCGGCGGCAGTAGGAGTTCACTGGTAAATAGAGGAATGAATTTTTTCGAACTAATTATCATTAATTATAATTAATTATGATGATTATAGAGAGTTGGGGGCGAGGAAAATCGGTTAAAACCAAGTAATTCAAAACGTAATTTTTCAGACACTTTGTACATTTAATAAAACATAAGCAGATTCATTTGTTTATGTGTAATAAATCGAACACGTGGGCGGGGCATCGCTCCTTCCCCTGCACCCTCATCCCGAAAAAATTTTAATCTGACCTAAACCTAATTTCAGTTTTGAAATTAAAGTTGCCCGGTGCTTTCAGTGTGACAAGGTTTATATTTGTAAAATTCCACATGAGTTTACAATTTTCCACGCGAAGCAAGATCCACTCCCATCGCCCGGTGTTTTCGGTGTGACGACATCTATATTTGCAAAATTTCAGATAGGTTTACAAGAAATTTTATTTTTCGGTTTTGTTTTCCCTGCTCCCAATTTTCCTCGCTCCCAAACCCCTGTAATCATCATAATTAATCATAATTAATCATAATTAATGATAATTAGTTCGAGAAAACCCATTCCTTCATTTACTAGTGTAGGTGAACTTTTACCGCGGCGGCAATATATGTGTTTCTTTAAGATTAATTATAAAAACACACTGCCACATAAAGATGTGTGTGTGTGCGTATTTATGTGCGTGCATGTGCTCGTTTCAAAATAATAATATGTCTCTCTTTTTTTTTCTCTTTTGTTAAACATGAATATAATGCTGTTGATAAATTTTTATTTATTAATATTTTGGGATATATATTCTATTAATAAGATGATGTATCACGCATCGATGCAAAGATATCGCTAATTTATCATCGATGCAAAGATATTGCTTACATACCGATTCTTGTTGTTATTATAACGCCGGTTCTCCGAATCTCTCAGACAATGAGCAATGGCCTTTTCGTAGTGCGCAATATTTCGTGCCATGCAGATAAATAAGCAAATGCTACTGATAATAGAGATTGTTTCAATCCCGTAAAAATACAATAAATATGCCATTTCATCTGAAAATGTGATAAAAGACATGAATATCTTATTGCTTCTCATATTAAATCGCGTTGTATAAGTACATAAAACATATTTTTAATTTCAAGAAAAATACTTGAATTTATAATTATATTATATTTTATTTTTATGTGCTAGCATTAAATGAATTATTTGTCAATATGGCATTTACATACTATTAAACCAACAATTGATGTCACCAAATCTCGGTCGGAAGTTTTTTGGTACGCCAGGTACAAACTCCATGATACCACAAATGATAGCAAGGATAAAAGGGCCTCCCCACGCAAAGACAGAATACATGATTAACTTTTTTCTTTTTTGTTGCTTCATATTTCTTTGTAACGAGCGTAATTTTCTGTAAAGCGCAGTTTATACTTCATATATAGCGGATAAAAAGAGAAGAAATCGTAATGCAAATGCACATTAAAATAAATATGCTTTTGATCAAAATTTTTGAAAAAATCTACCATATATAACTATAAAAATTGATTTACTTTATCTAACATCACAATATGATAAAAATGTATGTATTTACATATGGTTTGCACGTACCAGTCATGATAGTGGCAATTTTGATTTTAGCTTTTATTTAGCGGATGAAATTTTAACAGAAAAAATAAAACTTTTGTTAAAAAATTTGATGCGTATTTACGTTTATTATTAGAAAAGAAATGGAAGAAAAGTAAAATGATATTAGCTTTAAGTTCTTGAAACATTAAAACAAAAAGAAATTGAGAAAAAATATGTAATGTTATATTGAGATTAGACAATATAATGAAATTTCATATATAATTTAGAATATCAATTCAACAATATTACTTTATTTAAAAAAGAAATAAATACAATCTTATAAAATGGAAAAATCAATTTTCTGCGAAGACTTTATAAAAATTTTAAAGAATATTAAAAAGCGCTGTATACACATATTAACTTATAAAAAGGCAGCCTGATTTCTGTGAGTGTGTGAACTAAAACATAATGTCTCGAGCCCAGTATTTAACATTCTCAGGAAAAAATGACATGACATGAGTAAATATTCTGTATTCTATTCAAAACATTATGTCGTTTATGTTGCTGCTTTTTCATATCGTTGCAAGTATATACATATAATGAAAAGCTTATATATAAATATATAGTACAAATGAACATATTGTCATATTGTATATGATTTAATCTTATAAAAATTCACAACCGTATAACTAAAATATAATTTACATTATATTATTTATAACTAACATAAAATATTATATGGAATATTTGACCGCTTACCTAAATGTTCGCCACATATCGAAATTCATTACATTTAACCAGAAGGAGCTTCCCAAAAAGAGATAATATTTGACAAAAGCTGAAACAATGGAATAAACAATGTGTCAACTTGTAAGTTTCTGCAAAATGCCGATGATATTCACAGCTACATTATATGTATTCGTGAAAAAAAAACTCTATGTTCACAGATTATTTTTCTGCATTGCAAACTGATGAAAAGAAATTTTATATTTAACAAGTACATGATATATAATGTTAAATTTAATAACTTTTTAATTTAACATACAAAGGATATAAAAGACAATCAAAAGCCAGCGCGGTAATTTGTGCACATATGTTTTATTATAATCAAATAACATTGATATTTTAACTACGTGATAGACAAAATTACAACAAGCATACGTTTCGGTCCTTTTTTCGGACCACCCTCAGCGCAATTACAAAATATATGAAATATATTATATCAAAAATGTAATAGTAATAATACGCAGGACAAGAGTGAGTCACTCATGTTGTCAGATGGTAAATGTTACATAATGTAATTTCGAGACAGAAAAAGACTGTCCGATAAAATATATAATGTCGATTTCTGTCTCGAACATCCGTGTGTAACATTTGCCTTCTGTACAACATGGGTGACTCACTCAAATTCGGTATAATTATATATTGCCAGTTATTTTTTAATGTAGTATATTTTATCGGACAGTCTCTTTCTGTCTCGAAATTACATTATACAACATTTATCATCTGACAACATGGGTGATTCATTCTTGTTCTGCGTATTATTACTATTACATTTTTGATATAATATATTTCATATATTTTGTAATTGGGAGAATGGTTCTGTCGTGACCCGACCAATCTCTAAATATATTAAAAGATAAAACAAGTAAAGTAGAACAGAAAAGATTGAGAAAGAGCTGATTAAAGCAAAGCATTAGAATCAGGGAAAGAACTCAAGGAAAAGTAATCAAGAAAGAATAAAAGTAATAAAAGATTATTAATAAAATAAAGTAAAGATACGTGACTAAAGAGAAGGAAGTCACGGTCAAGTTCTCGGAAGCTGAGTAAACAGCTGACGCGACAGACTAACAAGCGGAGCACGAGACATGCTCCGGTCAGGGACACCACACTCCTCCCTAA
>NW_021850674.1:350808-356016 GCF_003651465.1 Formica exsecta
ATATATTGAGCGCGAGATGCACCGACGCTAGCTCAGTAACATAGCTCAGTAACATAGCTCAGTAATATAGCTCATTAACATCGCTCGCTACTCGCTCGCTCATATCAACAGTATCGATATACCGTACGTATCGCGCCCGACTATTATAATCGCGACTAAGTGAAAGTGTACAAGAATCTGTGAAATATATCAATTTATACCTAACGTCCGGGAGTGTCTTATTTCGAGCGTGGATCCTAATCCGTTGGGCGTATAAATCCCTAAAGACCTCTTCCTTAGCGGCTAGAGGCACAACAGTTCAAAAAAAGGACCGAAACATACGCTTGTTGTGATTTTGTCTATCACGTAGTTAAAATATCAATGTAATTTGATTGTAATAAAACATATGCGCACAAATTACCGCGCTGGCTCTTGATTGCCGACAAGAGTGAGTCACTCATGTTGTCAGATGGTAAATGTTACATAATGTAATTTCGAGACAGAAAAAGACTGTCCGATAAAATATATAATGTCGATTTCTGTCTCGAACATCCGTGTGTAACATTTGCCTTCTGTACAACATGGGTGACTCACTCAAATTCGGTATAATTATATATTGCCAGTTATTTTTTAATGTAGTATATTTTATCGGACAGTCTCTTTCTGTCTCGAAATTACATTATACAACATTTATCATCTGACAACATGGGTGATTCATTCTTGTTCTGCGTATTATTACTATTACATTTTTGATATAATATATTTCATATATTTTGTAATTGGGAGAATGGTTCTGTCGTGACCCGACCAATCTCTAAATATATTAAAAGATAAAACAAGTAAAGTAGAACAGATAGAACAGAGAAAGAGCTGATTAAAGCAAAGCATTAGAATCAGGGAAAGAACTCAAGGAAAAGTAATCAAGAAAGAATAAAAGTAATAAAAGATTATTAATAAAATAAAGTAAAGATACGTGACTAAAGAGAAGGAAGTCACGGTCAAGTTCTCGGAAGCTGAGTAAGCAGCTGACGAGACAGCTGACGAGCGGAGCACGAGACATGCTCCGGTCAGGGATGTAATTTGATTGTAATAAAACATATGCGCACAAATTACCGCGCTGGCTCTTGATTGCCTTTTATATCTTTTGTATGATATATTCATAAGAGCCTTTATTAGTTAATTTGTTTTTAATTGAAGACATAATTCCGCAAAATTTTAATAATATAAGAAATACATAGAATATTTTAACTTGATGTTAATGAGCATCATAAATTTTAATTTTATTAACTATTTTATTAACTGTAAACTCTTGTGTTTTTAAAGTTATAAATTAGAAACTACATATTAAAGTTATCAAAAAATATTAATTCGTCAGTATACACTAATAATCCTAACAGATTTAGACGCTGTATATTAATTATGATGTTATGTAATTTGAGTATTATATGATATACCATATGCGATACAGATAGAGTCTCCTATAGCATCTCTTGTGACTAGCGTGTACTTTAATTCGACCGTGTACGCGACGATTAATGAGCCGCTGTAGCTACACAGTATATAGCCGTGTATATTACGGAGTTCTGGTATTGTGGAGTATACTACGAACGTCATCAACAAACACAATATAACCCCTATTAGACTGCATATATATATAATTAGTTCAGTCTCCAAGAAATTTATTTTTTCAAATGTCTTGTTCACAATCCTTATATTTTCAAAGCAAACTTTCACAGTTAATCCGTAAACACCAAATCCGTCCATATCAAATTGATCATCTACGTTAGCGAAGCAATAAGATGTTGATTCGACGATTGTGTTGTTATCAGGTAGGTACAAAGAGCCGTTGACGAGAAGCACTCTCTTTAAAGAATTAAGTGTATAATGTCCAGACTTCTGACACGGATCGTGAACAACCAGAAGAAATAGTTCGTTTTCTCCTTCATTTCCTTTTTGCAACGAATCATTGATATATTTATACATGTTTTGCAGGAAAATAAAATTATCCTGTCCGTCAATGCATTTTTTGTCGACCAAGAGTTTATCGAAAGGACAGCATAAAAAAATGCAAGTAATGTTTTCGCACATTTTGTACGGTATAATAGTGTTTTTATTGTTATCTTTATTAAAATTTTTAAAAGAATTGTACGACATAGAATCGTTCTTGTCTCTAATTTTCTTCAACTCTTTATTTGTACTAATCGGAATAATCGCACTTTTATTGCGGTTTTTGTAATTGTTATCCATGATCCTTTCTATAATCCTAGGGCAAACTTTAACAGCAAATATATTTTGTTCCACTACAGCGAAACAATAGGATGTTGATTCAACGATTATCTGATCAGACGCTAGATACAAAGAGCCATCGATGAGAAACTCTTTCTTATAAAATGGCATAATCAAATCGTGTTTAGTCTTCTGACACGGATCGTGAACAACCAGAAGAAATAGTTCGTTTATTCTTTCATTTCCATTTTGCAACGATTCATCAATGTATCCATACATGTTTTGCAGATGAATAAAGTCATCCTGTTTGGCAAGGCATTTTCCGTCAACCAGGCGATCACCGAAAGGACAGCAGAACCGAATGCAAGTAATGTTTTCACACATTTTATACGATACAATATTGTTTTTATCGTTATCTCTATTGAAATGTTTAAAGAAATCGTGTGACGCAGAACCGTTTTTGCCCTTGGTCCTTTCAAAGTTTTCAAGCATTTTCTGTGACATGGCATTCTTATAATTTTTTTCAACGTCCACTTGAAGTTCAGGATGTATCAAGTGATTTATCATCGGATATCTTATGTGATTTATCATCGGAAATCCCATGCGACCACTAAAGAAGATGGGTTGATAGTATTCGTCGTCATTCTCGTGGTAGTTTCTCGTCGAATTGATGCGATATGCGTACTGCATATCACCGTTATCTTTGATTGAATTTTCGTTCGAATTATACCGTATTAAATCTTTCTCGTTGTCATAGTTTGTCACGGTGTTTGCGCCAAGTTGATATTGCACCGTCGAATTGTCATCCTGCTCATCAATCTTGCTTATCAACTTTAATTGAGACTCTGATGATAGAGTGATGAATAAAAGCATGTAGCACCAAAACGAGAGACATAGAGGCATTTTCATAGAGGAATCGTCAACTTATTGACCCATAGAATTTACTAAACTTGATTTCATCTTACAATAGCCTCGTGATCAAGTATCTAATAATCGCAGCAATATCGCGGACTATGGAAAAAAAGATATGTTTATTATTCTGCATTATGTTTATTAGCCTACAACAATTTCACTAAACAGCAATATTATGTATATGTATAAGGCGACTCAAAAATACTTGTACAAACTTTCGGAGTGGGTTTTCCATATATAAATAAGGAAAAAATAACATACTATGTCCGGTAATGCCCGGTTTATGAATTATAATTGAAAGATTTCAACGACAAAAACTGGTAGAATATATTTATAATGACACATGACCAATGTAATACATTTTCAGTTCAATAGTTTATCTATTCACAATTCACAATATAAATGCTCAAAATATCTTCCACTTGCTTCGCATGTATCTTCCAATGCACGCATAGACACATTGGATCATGGAATGTCGCACCTTTTCAAAGATCCCATAATGATTGCGAATGATTTCGCAGGCATCTATGATGCGTTGGAGAAGCGTCTCTTTATTTGCAATTTCAATTACATAAATTAGGGCTTTTAAGTGTTTCCACAGATAAAAATGTAATGGATTTAGGTCAGGCCATAGTAAATTAATTGAATGTAATCTTTCGATTATATAACTGATAAACAAGGCATTTCCGGATATATGTTTATATGACATTCTCTTCTTGTTTTTGTGTGGAACTCACCCCCAAAATATGTACAAGTATTTCTGAATCACCCTGTATAACAGGAACATGTGTGTGTAATTACACCATATAGAAAAATTTTTTATTTTTAATTAAAATACACATTAGAATATTAAAATAGAATTACATACGAATTACATACAAGCGAGTTATCACTGTAATCAAGATTATTTTAAGTATTTTAAAATAACAAAATATTATTATCAAGACTCACTTATAAAAGTACGCAAATTTTTAAAATGTTGTGTATATACTATATATATAAAACAAAACAAAAAAAGAAATTATATTTAAACGATTTTTGTTATTTGAAAATAATAAAATAACAATTTAAAAGAATTTAAGTGTGCAACAAAAACATCCTCTATGTCTACATTACAAAATAATATCATATATTTATTGTTAGCAGTCGATATGCATGCTCAATGCAATATATTTCCATTATGTTATTAACAATAATGTACACATAATTCAATAATATTATTATGTCCGAGTCAAATGGATGTATAAACAGTTTTTGATAATATTAATAAAAAATGTTATCAAAAAAAAACTTAAGAAATATAAATAGCATAGAAAATTAATAAAAAGATTTACAAATATATTCCCTGTGGTGTATCTACTGGGGCTGTCAATCACTGAATACTCTTGAATAATATATGTATATACTTTAATGACAATCTTACAGTACTAGAAAAGAGCCGCACGAGTCGGCAGCTACGACGCGACTGACTCGTCGCGATCATAGACATATAGACTGGACCATGATGCAAGTAGACATGATGTGCTCGTAACTAGGACGAGTTTACGCATAGCAATGCGCAGGCCTTAATTTCCGCCATTTTTCAACGATATAAGCGCACATCTTTAACATTATTAATATTAAAGATGCCGACGTGTTGTGTGAAAGGTTGCAAAAGTCGCAGTGACCAGCGAATAAAATATAAATCAATAAGATTTTTTTCATTTCCCAAAAATGAGAAATACAGAAAAATATGGTTAGAAACGTCCCGTGTGAATAATATCAACATGAAACATGGTATGTTATAAATTTTATAATTTAAAAATAGAACTAAGAGTAAATTTATAAGTTTTTTTAATGACATTTTTACTATTTAAACATATAATATATACTTTTGCAGCTCGCATATGTTCCATACATTTTCAAGCATCATGTTATCAGAGTTCTTGGCAAACACCGTTATTAGGCTTTTCTCCAAAAACTCGAAGAAAATTAAGATTGGGCGATTCCAACGGAATTCTTGAATATATCAACAGTTCCTTCTACACATCACACGAGTAAATATACAGGGTGATTCAAAACAACCTTCTGTCCTTACAATGTCATATACTT
>NW_021850674.1:357549-370305 GCF_003651465.1 Formica exsecta
CTCCCTAATCAACGACCTAATTAATTAATATATATTGAGCGCGAGATGCACCGACGCTAGCTCAGTAACATAGCTCAGTAACATAGCTCAGTAACATAGCTCAGTAACATAGCTCAGTAACATAGCTCAGTAACATAGCTCAGTAACATAGCTCAGTAACATAGCTCAGTAACATAGCTCAGTAACATAGCTCAGTAACATAGCTCAGTAACATAGCTCAGTAACATAGCTCAGTAACATAGCTCAGTAACATAGCTCAGTAACATAGCTCAGTAACATAGCTCAGTAACATAGCTCAGTAACATAGCTCAGTAACATAGCTCAGTAACATAGCTCAGTAACATAGCTCAGTAACATAGCTCAGTAACATAGCTCAGTAACATAGCTCAGTAACATAGCTCAGTAACATAGCTCAGTAACATAGCTCAGTAACATAGCTCAGTAACATAGCTCAGTAACATAGCTCAGTAACATAGCTCAGTAACATAGCTCAGTAACATAGCTCAGTAACATAGCTCAGTAACATAGCTCAGTAACATAGCTCAGTAACATAGCTCAGTAACATAGCTCAGTAACATAGCTCAGTAACATAGCTCAGTAACATAGCTCAGTAACATAGCTCAGTAACATAGCTCAGTAACATAGCTCAGTAACATAGCTCAGTAACATAGCTCAGTAACATAGCTCAGTAACATAGCTCAGTAACATAGCTCAGTAACATAGCTCAGTAACATAGCTCAGTAACATAGCTCAGTAACATAGCTCAGTAACATAGCTCAGTAACATAGCTCAGTAACATAGCTCAGTAACATAGCTCAGTAACATAGCTCAGTAACATAGCTCAGTAACATAGCTCAGTAACATAGCTCAGTAACATAGCTCAGTAACATAGCTCAGTAACATAGCTCAGTAACATAGCTCAGTAATATAGCTCATTAACATCGCTCGCTACTCGCTCGCTCATATCAACAGTATCGATATACCGTACGTATCGCGCCCGACTATTATAATCGCGACTAAGTGAAAGTGTACAAGAATCTGTGAAATATATCAATTTATACCTAACGTCCGGGAGTGTCTTATTTCGAGCGTGGATCCTAATCCTTTGGGCGTATAAATCCCTAAAGACCTCTTCCTTAGCGGCTAGAGGCACAACAGTTCAAAAAAAGGACCGAAACATACGCTTGTTGTGATTTTGTCTATCACGTAGTTAAAATATCAATGTAATTTGATTGTAATAAAACATATGCGCACAAATTACCGCGCTGGCTCTTGATTGCCTTTTATATCTTTTGTATGATATATTCATAAGAGCCTTTATTAGTTAATTTGTTTTTAATTGAAGACATAATTCCGCAAAATTTTAATAATATAAGAAATACATAGAATATTTTAACTTGATGTTAATGAGCATCATAAATTTTAATTTTATTAACTATTTTATTAACTGTAAACTCTTGTGTTTTTAAAGTTATAAATTAGAAACTACATATTAAAGTTATCAAAAAATATTAATTCGTCAGTATACACTAATAATCCTAACAGATTTAGACGCTGTATATTAATTATGATGTTATGTAATTTGAGTATTATATGATATACCATATGCGATACAGATAGAGTCTCCTATAGCATCTCTTGTGACTAGCGTGTACTTTAATTCGACCGTGTACGCGACGATTAATGAGCCGCTGTAGCTACACAGTATATAGCCGTGTATATTACGGAGTTCTGGTATTGTGGAGTATACTACGAACGTCATCAACAAACACAATATAACCCCTATTAGACTGCATATATATATAATTAGTTCAGTCTCCAAGAAATTTATTTTTTCAAATGTCTTGTTCACAATCCTTATATTTTCAAAGCAAACTTTCACAGTTAATCCGTAAACACCAAATCCGTCCATATCAAATTGATCATCTACGTTAGCGAAGCAATAAGATGTTGATTCGACGATTGTGTTGTTATCAGGTAGGTACAAAGAGCCGTTGACGAGAAGCACTCTCTTTAAAGAATTAAGTGTATAATGTCCAGACTTCTGACACGGATCGTGAACAACCAGAAGAAATAGTTCGTTTTCTCCTTCATTTCCTTTTTGCAACGAATCATTGATATATTTATACATGTTTTGCAGGAAAATAAAATTATCCTGTCCGTCAATGCATTTTTTGTCGACCAAGAGTTTATCGAAAGGACAGCATAAAAAAATGCAAGTAATGTTTTCGCACATTTTGTACGGTATAATAGTGTTTTTATTGTTATCTTTATTAAAATTTTTAAAAGAATTGTACGACATAGAATCGTTCTTGTCTCTAATTTTCTTCAACTCTTTATTTGTACTAATCGGAATAATCGCACTTTTATTGCGGTTTTTGTAATTGTTATCCATGATCCTTTCTATAATCCTAGGGCAAACTTTAACAGCAAATATATTTTGTTCCACTACAGCGAAACAATAGGATGTTGATTCAACGATTATCTGATCAGACGCTAGATACAAAGAGCCATCGATGAGAAACTCTTTCTTATAAAATGGCATAATCAAATCGTGTTTAGTCTTCTGACACGGATCGTGAACAACCAGAAGAAATAGTTCGTTTATTCTTTCATTTCCATTTTGCAACGATTCATCAATGTATCCATACATGTTTTGCAGATGAATAAAGTCATCCTGTTTGGCAAGGCATTTTCCGTCAACCAGGCGATCACCGAAAGGACAGCAGAACCGAATGCAAGTAATGTTTTCACACATTTTATACGATACAATATTGTTTTTATCGTTATCTCTATTGAAATGTTTAAAGAAATCGTGTGACGCAGAACCGTTTTTGCCCTTGGTCCTTTCAAAGTTTTCAAGCATTTTCTGTGACATGGCATTCTTATAATTTTTTTCAACGTCCACTTGAAGTTCAGGATGTATCAAGTGATTTATCATCGGATATCTTATGTGATTTATCATCGGAAATCCCATGCGACCACTAAAGAAGATGGGTTGATAGTATTCGTCGTCATTCTCGTGGTAGTTTCTCGTCGAATTGATGCGATATGCGTACTGCATATCACCGTTATCTTTGATTGAATTTTCGTTCGAATTATACCGTATTAAATCTTTCTCGTTGTCATAGTTTGTCACGGTGTTTGCGCCAAGTTGATATTGCACCGTCGAATTGTCATCCTGCTCATCAATCTTGCTTATCAACTTTAATTGAGACTCTGATGATAGAGTGATGAATAAAAGCATGTAGCACCAAAACGAGAGACAT
Organism: Formica exsecta; assembly: GCF_003651465.1. NCBI lineage: Eukaryota > Metazoa > Arthropoda > Insecta > Hymenoptera > Formicidae > Formica > Formica exsecta. The sequence goes on from NW_021850674.1 coordinate 360,819, forward strand.
AGAGGCATTTTCATAGAGGAATCGTCAACTTATTGACCCATAGAATTTACTAAACTTGATTTCATCTTACAATAGCCTCGTGATCAAGTAACTAATAATCGCAGCAATATCGCGGACTATGGAAAAAAAGATATGTTTATTATTCTGCATTATGTTTATTAGCCTACAACAATTTCACTAAACAGCAATATTATGTATATGTATAAGGCGACTCAAAAATACTTGTACAAACTTTCGGAGTGGGTTTTCCATATATAAATAAGGAAAAAATAACATACTATGTCCGGTAATGCCCGGTTTATGAATTATAATTGAAAGATTTCAACGACAAAAACTGGTAGAATATATTTATAATGACACATGACCAATGTAATACATTTTCAGTTCAATTGTTTATCTACTCACAATTCATATTAAATGCTCAAAATATCTTCCACTTGCTTCGCATGTATCTTCCAATGCACGCATAGACACATTGGATCATGGAATGTCGCACCTTTTCAAAGATCCCATAATGATTGCGAATGATTTCGCAGGCATCTATGATGCGTTGGAGAAGCGTCTCTTTATTTGCAATTTCAATTACATAAATTAGGGCTTTTAAGTGTTTCCACAGATAAAAATGTAATGGATTTAGGTCAGGCCATAGTAAATTAATTGAATGTAATCTTTCGATTATATAACTGATAAACAAGGCATTTCCGGATATATGTTTATATGACATTCTCTTCTTGTTTTTGTGTGGAACTCACCCCCAAAATATGTACAAGTATTTCTGAATCACCCTGTATAACAGGAACATGTGTGTGTAATTACACCATATAGAAAAATTTTTTATTTTTAATTAAAATACACATTAGAATATTAAAATAGAATTACATACGAATTACATACAAGCGAGTTATCACTGTAATCAAGATTATTTTAAGTATTTTAAAATAACAAAATATTATTATCAAGACTCACTTATAAAAGTACGCAAATTTTTAAAATGTTGTGTATATACTATATATATAAAACAAAACAAAAAAAGAAATTATATTTAAACGATTTTTGTTATTTGAAAATAATGAAATAACAATTTAAAAGAATTTAAGTGTGCAACAAAAACATCCTCTATGTCTACATTACAAAATAATATCATATATTTATTGTTAGCAGTCGATATGCATGCTCAATGCAATATATTTCCATTATGTTATTAACAATAATGTACACATAATTCAATAATATTATTATGTCCGAGTCAAATGAATGTATAAACAGTTTTTAATAATATTAATAAAAAATGTTATCAAAAAAAACTTAAGAAATATAAATAGCATAGAAAATTAATAAAAAGATTTACAAATATATTCCCTGTGGTGTATCTACTGGGGCTGTCAATCACTGAATACTCTTGAATAATATATGTATATACTTTAATGACAATCTTACAGTACTAGAAAAGAGCCGCACGAGTCGGCAGCTACGACGCGACTGACTCGTCGCGATCATAGACATATAGACTGGACCATGATGCAAGTAGACATGATGTGCTCGTAACTAGGACGAGTTTACGCATAGCAATGCGCAGGCCTTAATTTCCGCCATTTTTCAACGATATAAGCGCACATCTTTAACATTATTAATATTAAAGATGCCGACGTGTTGTGTGAAAGGTTGCAAAAGTCGCAGTGACCAGCGAATAAAATATAAATCAATAAGATTTTTTTCATTTCCCAAAAATGAGAAATACAGAAAAATATGGTTAGAAACGTCCCGTGTGAATAATATCAACATGAAACATGGTATGTTATAAATTTTATAATTTAAAAATAGAACTAAGAGTAAATTTATAAGTTTTTTTAATGACATTTTTACTATTTAAACATATAATATATACTTTTGCAGCTCGCATATGTTCCATACATTTTCAAGCATCATGTTATCAGAGTTCTTGGCAAACACCGTTATTAGGCTTTTCTCCAAAAACTCGAAAAAAATTAAGATTGGATGCGATTCCAACGGAATTTTTGAATATATCAATAGTTCCTTCTACACATCACACGAGTAAATATACAGGGTGATTCAAAACAACCTTCTGTCCTTACAATGTCATATACTTGACTCAATTCTAAGACGATTTTTCCTTTGCCAAAATTTTTTCCGAGGCTTAGTTTTCAAATTATAAGCCAAAATAGTTAAGATTTACAAATATATTCCCTGTGGTGTATCTACTGGGGCTGTCAATCACTGAATACTCTTGAATAATATATGTATATACTTTAATGACAATCTTACAGTACTAGAAAAGAGCCGCACGAGTCGGCAGCTACGACGCGACTGACTCGTCGCGATCATAGACATATAGACTGGACCATGATGCAAGTAGACATGATGTGCTCGTAACTAGGACGAGTTTACGCATAGCAATGCGCAGGCCTTAATTTCCGCCATTTTTCAACGATATAAGCGCACATCTTTAACATTATTAATATTAAAGATGCCGACGTGTTGTTCGGGTCAACAGAAAATATTATCAACTAGTATTGATGGAAATGCAGCGTCAACAAGCGTGGCAACAGATTGTGAAATACAGTCAACTACAATACAAACAGATATGGAAGTAGCATCAATAAGTGTAAATATAGATTTAGCAGAACCGTCAACAAGTTCAAAAACAGATTCAGTAATACAGTCAAGCAGTAGTAGAATAGATTTCAGACACACAGAACCATTAATATTCACAACTATTTTGTGTAACAATCTTTTCGCGAATAAAATATTTCTATTTACAAAAATAAATTAGCACAAGCTTTTATTCTTTGTACAGATTAAAATAATACTCTTTTGTAAAATAGTTTTTTACAGTAATACATATAACACTTTTTTCGCAACTGATACTTAGCCTTTCTTATCTTTTTTTTTTAAAAAAGATAAGTTTTTAGGGATATAAAATACATCGAGAATGAAGTCAATAAGTATGAAAAATATATATATGTATATGTACAAGGTGATTCAAAAATACTTGTACAAACTTTGGGAGTGGGTTCTCCACACATAAATAAGGAAAAAATAACATACTATGTCCGGTAATGCCCGGTTTAATATAAATAATGAGAAAGTACTATCAAATAATGCAGTTTTTATTGAAAAAGACTCTAAATACAAAAGAAGATATAAAGCTATTGCAAAAGAAAATTGTCGTCTCCGGCGTCAGTTAAAATTACAAAGTAGACAATTTAAAAATACATTGGAACAAAAAGTGAAAAACATTTTAAATGGGATATTTACGCTGGGACAAATAAAAATGCTTTTGAATTCTACAATACAAAAAATGAGGTGGTCCGCAGATGATATAGCAGCTGCTATATCTTTGCGCAGCGAAAGCTTATAGATATTTACAAAATGTTTTAAAAATACCGCTACCGGGATTGTCAACTTTGAGGAAATGGGCATCAACATTTTGCGTCGATGAAGGAATTTTAATTGATGTATTTAAAGTAATAAAATATAAAGAACGTGATATGTCTGATGATGTCGATAAGTTGACCGTTGTAAGTTTTGATGAAATTCATCTGTCGAATGCAATTGCCATTGATCGGCGGCGTGAGCAAATTATCGGACCATATAAAAAATGCCAAATGATTTTTGCTAGGGGATTATTAAAAAAATGGAAGCAGCCCGTATTTTATAAATTTGATCAGGATGTTACAAAAGACATTTTGATGAAAACGCAAAACAAATGATAAAAAAAAAAAAACATGACAAATGTGATCTATTATTTCTTCTTTTAATTTTTTTATAAAATGATTAAGATAATGTTGTATGGATTGTCTTATTGCGCAAATGGAAAGATCATTGAACGCGGCATAAATATCGAAGGACAACAAGTTTCTCCTGACCAGGATACCCTTTAAGTGTGTGTGCGCTCGCAGGTAGGATGCGAATAAAAATTCCATCACAATGAGCGGTCTATTGATGAAAGGGATACCTCCGATTCTTTAAAGTTGTTTTTTGCCAGCCTTGGGGGGATCCCAAAAGAATCAAGCATTAATTTTGTAACCCTCGCAAAAACGAATGACTGATGAATCAGTGGAATAATAGAGCCGGTGGCGTTTCTGCAGTAGAAGATTTAAATGTTTTCTTGGAATCATAATAAATGATATTATGAATCACGCGAAGCATGTATCATTTTATTTCCTCTAATTTTTTCTTCCGACGGTCGGCATCGCATCTCATAGGAAGTAAAAACCTGAACTGTTCACCTAAATATCCAGGAATATTTTAAAAAGTTTATCCTATCAACCGTATGAAAATATTCTTTAATATTTTAAATTTTGATTAATAATTGATTAATAACAAATAATTGATTAATAACAAATAATTGATTAATAACAAATAATTGATTAATAACAAATAATTGATTAATAACAAATAATTGATTAATAACAAATAATTGATTAATAACAAATAATTGATTAATAACAAATAATTGATTAATAACAAATAATTGATTAATAACAAATAATTGATTAATAACAAATAATTGATTAATAACAAATAATTGATTAATAACAAATAATTGATTAATAACAAATAATTGATTAATAACAAATAATTGATTAATAACAAATAATTGATTAATAACAAATAATTGATTAATAACAAATAATTGATTAATAACAAATAATTGATTAATAACAAATAATTGATTAATAACAAATAATTGATTAATAACAAATAATTGATTAATAACAAATAATTGATTAATAACAAATAATTGATTAATAACAAATAATTGATTAATAACAAATAATTGATTAATAACAAATAATTGATTAATAACAAATAATTGATTAATAACAAATAATTGATTAATAACAAATAATTGATTAATAACAAATAATTGATTGATAACAAATTGGAAAAGCAATGGCAATCTTTTTTGTGAAAACGGAAAATATAATCACACACTCGGAATATATGTATCATTGATCAGATAAAAAGAGAGCATTTTTATTTTTTAGCACAATTTAGCTAATAGGCAATATAATATAAAAAAAAATTGCGAGTTTATAAAATATTTTTAATTTGTTCAATGTTTTTCGGTAGAATCTTTGTGTAAAGTTGTAAATATTTCGATTTTCTAAAAGTACAAAATATGATCAAATTTGAATAAATAAAATGAAATGTTTTAATAAAGAATTAATTGTTTTACGTGTCTCTTATTATAATTCTAAAATTGATTAGCGGCGTTTTCCGCTATTTCAACAATACTAAAATTTTTCGCTTGCAACAATAACAAAGTTGTTAATTTAAATTAATTCAAATTACATCAATTGGCTACTATTCTCATTGTGAAGAAAATTTGAAAGCAAATGTACAAGACGTATATGAATGTCTGAATGTGAGAAGGTGCAGGTTATTGGCTCGGGTTTATGCGAGATAAACAGTAGATATCGATGTAGCAAATTGTACGTGTACATCTTTTGCGTGCAAACAGCGTCTTAAACTCGAACGCGCGCACCCGTCATCCTCGCGCTATGCGAATTTTAATTCCGTGAACGATAATCACTCGTGGTATGGCAATTAGCGAGTCGCATAATGGCACGGCCAAGGTCATCCTGACCAGGCAACGTAAAATTTTCTTTACAAGCTAAGCTTGACCTTTGTCTCCTTTATCTACAGTCTCCGCGAATGCTTTGTGGATGCGACATCATTTCCTTATCCGTTCGGCACCCGTGTTGTTAATTTTATATGTTTCATTAATTCCGGCAACTATGTACTATTCAAAAGAGACGAATAAAGACATAAAAAAAAAGCCGCTGCGTTCATAATATTTGGAATAGATCTTAATTCTCTCTCTTTTTCTCTAGTAATAAAAATAAAATGTTTTGATCATTTATTTTTGAATTTTTTGGATTATACATTCAAGAAAATATCTTCATAATCTAAGTGTGTGTGTGTTGTGCATGCTTATGTTGAAGAGTAAACGAAAATTATGCGTTTTCACTCCGATAATACTCAATTTATAATTTGCTATTGTATTTAATTTTTCATATTCCAAATTTGTTCATTATTGAAGCTATTGTAATATTTCTTATCTTTACCGTTACAAATGGCTCTCGCTAAATCTCATATAATTTCACGTTATTTTTCAGCTTCCGTCAGATACGCGATTGAAATACTCAACGGATATGAAGTAGCAGTCAACATTCGCTCTCATTGGCATTTCACGCCACGCAGATCGTAGGCTTGTTCGCCGTGCACGCTCTCTTACATATAAGGACCACCCAGTGCCAAAGTTCGTTGTGCGCATCGCGAATAGTAGTAAATTATATGAATAGCTAATGGCACGAGTCTCGATTGCGTCTCGATCTTAAGGAGTGCGCTCGGATGGCTCTTCACGCATCTTGAATGCCGATTTCTAATCGATACTGTATATGTCGTTTACGATGGTTACGCGTCACGGACACACTGTCCAACACCCATTTAAAGGCACCGATCTAATCGACAGAAAAATAAGATGTTTTGATCTATAAGTGCGATCAAGAATTCAAGAAATGCGACTTTCTCAACCTCTCTTTTTATTTTCAATCATTTGCAAATCTTTGCATTTATATATTCTTGTTAATCAATACTTTAAAATTCGGTAAATGATTGTAACACAACAATTAAGTATGTGCATTCATTACTTAATTATGCGCGCATTAAGTATAGATACAGCGTAAAAAGATAGAAAAAGAAAAAAATGTAATTAAACAGAGATAGTATATGTATAATGTAATCACATTTTAAAATTTAGTGAGCATATAAAATAGTGTGAGCATATTTAAAAATTTTTTAAAATGTTAATATATAAGAAAATTAAGACATTGAAAAATGAGCAGAAATTTATCTCTCTTTCTGTATTATCATATTCTAAAAACTTACCTTTTAAAAAAAAGGTAAAAAAAAGTCGCCAAGCATACGCGCCATGTGAAAAAATGTTACACAAAAAACTTGGCCCTGCTAAGTTTTAAAATTAATAATTGCAATGTATCTTAAAATAACAAATAATTAATTTAATTTAAACGTTACATTAATAACCGCAACGTAAACATACGGAGTATGTATATATTATTAGCATATTATTCAGTTTAGCAGCGCCAAGTTCTTTTAATTAAAATTTTCTTTATTTTTTAATTTTGTATTAATTTTTAATTTTTAATATTTAAATAAGATTTTTAATTTTTCATATTATTATTTTTGTAGAAAATTTCACAACTATTTTGTGTAACAATCTTTTCGCGAATAAAATATTTCTATTTACAAAAATAAATTAGCACAAGCTTTTATTCTTTGTACAGATTAAAATAATACTCTTTTGTAAAATAGTTTTTTACAGTAATACATATAACACTTTTTTCGCAACTGATACTTAGCCTTTCTTATCTTTTTTTTTTTAAAAGATAAGTTTTTAGGGATATAAAATACATCGAGAATGAAGTCAATAAGTATGAAAAATATATATATGTATATGTACAAGGTGATTCAAAAATACTTGTACAAACTTTGGGAGTGGGTTCTCCACACATAAATAAGGAAAAAATAACATACTATGTCCGGTAATGCCCGGTTTATGAATTATAATTGAAAGATTTCAACAACAAAAACTGATAGAATATATTTATAATGACACATGACCAATGTAATACATTTTCAGTTCAATAGTTTATCTATTCACAATTCACAATATAAATGCTCAAAATATCTTCCACTTGCTTCAATGCACGCATAAACACATTGGATCATGGACTGTCGCACTTTTTCAAAGATCCCATAATAGTTGCGAATGGTTTCGCAGGCATCTATGATATGTTGGTGAAGCGTCTCTTCATTTGCAATTTCAATTACATAAATTAGGGCTTTTAAGTGTTCCCACAGATAAAAATTTAATGGATTTAAGTCTGGCCATAGTACTGAATTGAATGTAATCTTTCGATTATAACTCATAATTGATGTATTTAAAGTAATAAAATATAAAGAACGTGATATGTCTGATGATGTCGATAAGTTGACCGTTGTAAGTTTTGATGATATTCATCTATCGAATACAATTGCCATTGATCGGCGACGTGAGCAAATTATCGGACCATATAAAAAATGCCAAATGATTTTTGCTAGGGGATTATTAAAAAAATGGAAGCAGCTCGTATTTTATAAATTTGATCAGGATGTTACAAAAGACATTTTGATGAAAGTTATAAGGAATTTATACGATTCAGATTACAGAGTCATTGCAATAACTTGTGATCTAGGTCCATCAAACCAAAAATTATTGAAAGAACTTGGTATTGGCATACAAGAACATGAAAAATGCTACTTTCAACATTCAAGTAATGATGCGTTAAACGTATTTGTATTTGCTGATCCACCTCATCTTATAAAATTAGCTTGCAATCGTTATATTGTTCAAGGATTTAACTACAATGGAGAATGTATCAAAAAGTCGTCATAGTTTGTCACGGTGAACAAGGCATTTCCGGACATATGTTTATATAACATTCTTTTCTTGTTTTTGTGTGGAAAACTCATCTCCAAAGTATGTACAAGTATTTCTGAATTACCCTGTATAAGAGGAACATGTGTGCGTAATCACACCAAATAGAAAAATTTTTGATTTTTAATTAAAATACACATTAGAATATTAAAATAAAATTACATACCAAGCGAGTTATCACTGTAATCAAGATTATTTTAAGTGTTTCAAAATAACAAAATATTATTATCAAGACGCACTTATAAAAGTACGCAAATTTTAAAAATGTTATATAGGGGAAAGTTGGGTAAAACCGGGTAAGGGCGGGTCAATCCGGGTCCCCTGTTTTTTCGTAATAAATGCTGCTATCCATGGCTAACTTCTGTTATTAGTTGTAGATTGGCGCCATCATTATTTTAAAACAAACCGTGCCCCCGTGCCACGATATTTCTTTTTTAATAGAAGTTCAAAGTTTTTAGCCCCAAAAAGATCGATATCGAGGCAAGAATCGAGTCGTCGTGCACTTTTTCTATATAGAGCATCTGTTTTGGTAAGTGCAGCATTGCATTCTGTACATATTAGAGAATATATCATATTAGTTTTGATCGGCACTTTGTACGCCGGAATATACAACCGCCGTATTTGTTACTTTCCTTGTGTTGGGGCAAAACCGGGTATTTACACATCTCATATAATAAAAAGAGGAAAAACTGTTATCTTGACTTTGTATCCCTACAAAAAGCAGTTGAAAACAAAATCTAACGCTCAGAAAAAGAAACCACTAAAAAAAGAAGCTTTTTGAAACCCCTAAAGTTAAAAAGTTAAATAAGGAAGTCCTGCAGCAATGTCGAACAAGAGGATATCTTTATTTGTGATTTTTGTCAATAGAATACATCTTTATATTGTATTTTGATTAAAATACATCTAGATTTTGTAATTACACGATGTTTTGTATATTTTCAAATGGGTACCCGGTTTGAC
>NW_021850674.1:373394-374731 GCF_003651465.1 Formica exsecta
GATATGTCTGATGATTTCGGTAATTTGACCGTTGGAAGTTTTGATGATATTCATCTATCGAATACAATTGCCATTGATCGGCGACGTGAGCAAATTATCGGACCATATAAAAAATGCCAAATGATTTTTGCTAGGGGATTATTCAAAAAATGGAAGCAGCCCGTATTTTATAAATTTGATCAGGATGTTACAAAAGACATTTTGATGAAAGTTATAAGGAATTTATACGATTCAGATTACAGAGTCATTGCAATAACTTGTGATCTAGGTCCATCAAACCAAAAATTATTGAAAGAACTTGGTATTGGCATACAAGAACATGAAAAATGCTACTTTCAACATTCAAGTAATGATGCGTTAAACGTATTTGTATTTGCTGATCCACCCCATCTTATAAAATTAGCTTGCAATCGTTATATTGATCAAGGATTTAACTACAATGGAGAATGTATCAAAAAGTCGTCATAGTTTGTCACGGTGGTTGCGCCAAGTTGATATCGCACCGTCGAATTGTCATCCTGCTCATCAATCTCGCTTATCAACTTTAATTGAGACTCTGATGATAGAGTGACGAATAAAAGCGTGTAGCACCAAAACGAGAGACATAGAGGCATTTTCATAGAGGAATCCGTGCCACGATATTTCTTTTTTAATAGAAGTTCAAAGTTTTTAGCCCCAAAAAGATCGATATCGAGGCAAGAATCGAGTCGTCGTGCACTTTTTCTATATAGAGCATCTGTTTTGGTAAGTGCAGCATTGCATTCTGTACATATTAGAGAATATATCATATTAGTTTTGATCGGCACTTTGTACGCCGGAATACGGAATATACAACCGCCGTATTTGTTACTTTCCTTGTGTTGGGGCAAAACCGGGTATTTACACATCTCATATAATAAAAAGAGGAAAAACTGTTATCTTGACTTTGTATCCCTACAAAAAGCAGTTGAAAACAAAATCTAACGCTCAGAAAAAGAAACCACTAAAAAAAGAAGCTTTTTGAAACCCCTAAAGTTAAAAAGTTAAATAAGGAAGTCCTGCAGCAATGTCGAACAAGAGGATATCTTTATTTGTGATTTTTGTCAATAGAATACATCTTTATATTGTATTTTGATTAAAATACATCTAGATTTTGTAATTACACGATGTTTTGTATATTTTCAAATGGGTACCCGGTTTGACCCTACCGGTAGGACAAAACCGGGTACTTTGACTTCTCCACAAAATCTTGTTAATCTTGTTAATCTAAAATTTTTTTTTCAGCAACTATCCTTATTTTCTTATAGTTTCAGGTTCACTAAAGCCTACTAACAATCGGCAAAATTTTCAAAATTTTT
>NW_021850674.1:377959-394031 GCF_003651465.1 Formica exsecta
TTGTCTTATTATTATATTTGGACATTCTTATATACGGACGCTCCTGAGACAAAGCGTCGTGCTCCTTAGTTACGCGTATCTGGCGACTCGTTGCTAACGTACGAGCGGTGAGTGGGGGGCAATAGGCGTGAGCCACGGAATCGGGCCGAAATGTGCAAGTAAATCCCAGCACTGTTATACAAGATATAACATAAATGTTGGTTTTTTAAAATATAATATTATATAATATTTTAAGAAAGTAGTGTTTTCCCTCTTCATATTTTTTTGACATATACGCGTGTTTCTGATTTGTCTTGTGGTAGCCGAATAAATTATTACGCTTAATATTCGAGGAAAATTTATTTTACATTTTATTTTTTAATGTAGTCCAACAATTTTTGAAAATTCAATAATGATATTAAATAATTCAATACTTCTAATTGTGTTTAGCGTTAATTCTCACTATATCATATATGTTGGTTCAGAATTATGTATATATTTGAATATCCTATAATATATTACTTATATTTATATAACTTATATTGTTTGAATGAAGAAAGTGAATACAGGTATATTAATTGCAAATGTAGGAATGTAATTATTTTTTGTTTTTATTTTTTTTCTTTCGGCAAATCATTGAAACTTTTGTGAATCAAATATTGTAATCGTTAACAATTATGTTCGATTTCCAGCTGACTGACACTGGATTCGATGAAGCAGGCTCTGTATCCAGTTTAGTCGCAATGTCTCTTCTCAAACGTATGAGAGATAAGAGCGCGAGAAACATATACTGGCACGAGCAATGTGGCACTACCATAGGTATGATGAGTCGTCCAACAGTGTTGACAAACTGCAATTTATCTACTATAAAGTCATGTATACATGATGATCTAAAAGTAAAAGTTTTTTGATAAACTTTATTAATTAATCAATTTATTGTATTTTATTTTATATATTGTATTTTATTTATAATAATTTGATTAACGCAGCAATAGGGAAAGTTACAATGTGTATACAGAGACATATATATATATATTTAATATTTTAATTGAATATTGTCACATTTTCGATAGAAATTATCAAGAGAAACGGTAATATTTCGTATCAAGTCACGCGCTGCAACAAGTCACGCGTAGCAATAGCAAGGGATTTTGTGTTAATTAGTAATTTGATTAATGTAGTGACTGCGTAAGTTACAAGATATTTAGATATTTAATACTGTAATTAAAAGCTGTTACATTTTCGATAGAATTATCAAGAGACACGGTAATATCTCACGCCAAGTCACGCGCCAATTTCATTATTATATTGTTCAACTTAGCAGCGCCAAGTTATTTCAATTAAAACTTTTTATTTTATCTTTTTATTTTGTATTAATTTTTAATCTACAATTTTTATATAAATTTTTTAATTTTTAATATTATTTTTGTAGGAAATTAAAAAACAACTATTTTGTACAATAGTTTTATCGGTTAGAATGTTCCTTTTTAAAAAAAAGAAGCATAAGTTTTTATTCTTAATTTGCGCAATTTTTTTAAACCATTATTTTAGTAGAAAATTTAAAAAACCATTTTGCACATCAATATTTTTTGATATAAATTTACTTTATTAAATCTTAAAATAACACTGTTTTATACAGATTGAGATAATATATTTTTCTAAATAGTTTTTACCATGAGCTTTTAAGAATGCAAAATACAAATATATTGAAAACGAAGTCAGGCAACGGGCGCGAAAAATGTTACACATAGCATAGTATATACATATACATATATATAATTAAACTATCTCAGCGTCTTAAATAGAAAATCAACACATGACAACTGACACAGAAAAATTTTTTCGACTTCAGGTAAATAGTAGTCAAGTTCAATAAGTCACACCCAACAGCTAATTAATATTACGTTGATTTTTATACTATAATACTAGAAGATAATATGCTTCTGCAACGTAAAGCTTTGAAATCTATTATTTCTGCGTCTCGTAATCAAAATCATTAATGGATGACAATATAGAAATAATTTTTTATTAAAGAATTAAGTTTCGACATTACAGTTGACCGCTGTTTAACTCCTGATCTCTAATTTACACTAAAACTTTCTTTTTGTGCATTGTACTCTCAGATTTTTTGTAGAAAGACAAATCCAAAAAAGTACCCGGTTTTAGCCTACTTTCCCTTGTATACTATATATATGCGTTCGTAGTTCTCCCTGGGAAACACCAGACTACCCTCCCCTGTATACTATATATATGTATAAAACAGAACAAAGAAAGAAATTATATTTAAACGATTTTTGTTATTTAAAAATAATGAAGTTTAATTTAAAAGAATTTGAGTGTGCAACAAAAACATCCTCTATGTCTACATTACAAAATAATATCATATATTTATTGTTAGCAGTCGATATGCATGCTCAATGCAATATATTCCCATTATATTACTAACAATGATGTGCACATAATTCAATAATATTATTATGTCCGAGTCAAATGGATGTATAAACAGTTTTTGATAATATTAATAAAAAATGTTATCAAAAAGAAACTTAAGAAAAATAAATTGCATAGAAAATTTGAAAAAAAGATTTACAAATACATATTTTCTCAAAAAGAGTAAAAATCAGAAGACAACGAAAAAAGACGAGAAAAAATAGCCGAACATACATTTGATAGGTGGAGATCAGAACTATCATTCTCAAACAAAACGATCATGCAATAATGTAAAATCATTAATTAAAAAATTATTTTAGCATTGTAGTTTATCACTGGTTAACTGCCGATCTTTAATTTACGATAGAATTCTGTTGTCGCGCATTACTTATAGCACTAAAGGTCGATTGAATCAGACAAATTCCTTGCGCAAGGGTCACTTTTTTTATAAGGATTAATCTCATTCAACAGAGAAATCATCATTGACGTAGTAGTACAAATGTTGGAGGATGCGATAGCGTGTTGAGTTTCGCGATTCTGACAACCGAATCGTTTCAGAGATATTTAATACTGTAATTAAAAGCTGTTACATTTTCGATAGAATTATCAAGAGACACGGTAATATCTCACGCCAAGTCACGCGCCAATTTCATTATTATATTGTTCAACTTAGCAGCGCCAAGTTATTTCAATTAAAACTTTTTATTTTATCTTTTTATTTTGTATTAATTTTTAATCTTTAATTTTTGGATAAATTTTTTAATTTTTAATATTATTTTTGTAGGAAATTAAAAAACAACTATTTTGTACAATCATTATATTTATTAGCCTACAACAATTTCACTAAACAGCAATATTCTTTCGCAATAAAAACGAATTTGCTAATTTACGAATGTATCTCCATAAAATCGAGATAAGACATTTTGATAAGACAAATTATTGATCGATAAAAGATGATGACAAGGCGACAGGAAGATGTATTAGTCTTCTTGAGTCTTATATATTTTGGTATCTGAAGGATATAATTTAGCGAATGCTCGAGATATAACATAAACGTTAATTTTGATGTATAATATTTTATATGATATTTTATAAGAGAGAATGTAGTATTTTCTTAATAAAATTTTCTTTTTTGATACACACGCATATTTTTATCTTGTGGCACCCGGAAAATTATTACATTTTCGATATTCCAGGATATCCAGCGATTTCCAAAAATTTAATAATAATATTAAATATTTCGATACTTCTAATTGTATTTAGTGTTAATTTTCACCATATCACACATGTTGATTCCAAATTATGAATGAATATTTGAAACTCTTATATTATAGTATTTATATCTAACTTTTATATTGTTTTATATTTGTTGTATATTGTTTTATTTGAATAAAGAAAATAAATACAAGTACATAAATTGCAAATGTACAAATGTAATAATTGCTTATTTTTTTTCTTTTTTTTGGCGAATCATTGAAACACTTCGATTAAACGTTATTATCGTTAACAATTAGTATATACAATAGTTCGATTTTTAGTTATGTTACATTGGACTCGATGAAGCTGACGCTGTATCCAGTTTAATCGCCGCGTTTCTTCCCAAGACGTGTGAGAGATAGGAGCGCCACAATTATAAACTCACACGAGGCAGGACTACCAGAGATGCTAGTCGTTCGAAAGCGTTGGAGCTGCAATTTGCCTACTACAAAGTACAATGTTTAGATATTTAATACTCTAATTAAGAGCTGTTCCATTTTTGATAAAATTATCAAGAGACACGATTCTCGTACCATGTCACGTACCAATTTCATTAGCAAATTGTTCAGCTTATCGTTAGCTTCATCAAATATTTTTAATTAAAATTTTTAATTTTTTTAATTTTGTATTAATTACATTTTTGATAAGAGACACGATTCTCGTACCATGTTACGTACCAATTTCATTAGCAAATTGTTCAGCTTATCGTTAGCTTCATCAAATATTTCAAATATTAATTTTTAATTTTTTTAATTTTGTATTAATTGTCATCCTGTTTGGCAAGGCATTTTCCGTCAACCAGGCGATCACCGAAAGGACAGCAGAACCGAATGCAAGTAATGTTTTCACACATTTTATACGATACAATATTGTTTTTATCGTTATCTCTATTGAAATGTTTAAAGAAATCGTGTGACGCAGAACCGTTTTTGCCCTTGGTCCTTTCAAAGTTTTCAAGCATTTTCTGTGACATGGCATTCTTATAATTTTTTTCAACGTCCACTTGAAGTTCAGGATGTATCAAGTGATTTATCATCGGATATCTTATGTGATTTATCATCGGAAATCCCATGCGACCACTAAAGAAGATGGGTTGATAGTATTCGTCGTCATTCTCGTGGTAGTTTCTCGTCGAATTGATGCGATATGCGTACTGCATATCACCGTTATCTTTGATTGAATTTTCGTTCGAATTATACCGTATTAAATCTTTCTCGTTGTCATAGTTTGTCACGGTGTTTGCGCCAAGTTGATATTGCACCGTCGAATTGTCATCCTGCTCATCAATCTTGCTTATCAACTTTAATTGAGACTCTGATGATAGAGTGATGAATAAAAGCATGTAGCACCAAAACGAGAGACATAGAGGCATTTTCATAGAGGAATCGTCAACTTATTGACCCATAGAATTTACTAAACTTGATTTCATCTTACAATAGCCTCGTGATCAAGTATCTAATAATCGCAGCAATATCGCGGACTATGGAAAAAAAGATATGTTTATTATTCTGCATTATGTTTATTAGCCTACAACAATTTCACTAAACAGCAATATTATGTATATGTATAAGGCGACTCAAAAATACTTGTACAAACTTTCGGAGTGGGTTTTCCATATATAAATAAGGAAAAAATAACATACTATGTCCGGTAATGCCCGGTTTATGAATTATAATTGAAAGATTTCAACGACAAAAACTGGTAGAATATATTTATAATGACACATGACCAATGTAATACATTTTCAGTTCAATTGTTTATCTACTCACAATTCATATTAAATGCTCAAAATATCTTCCACTTGCTTTGCATGTATCTTCCAATGCACGCATAGACACATTGGATCATGGAATGTCGCACCTTTTCAAAGATCCCATAATGATTGCGAATGATTTCGCAGGCATCTATGATGCGTTGGAGAAGCGTCTCTTTATTTGCAATTTCAATTACATAAATTAGGGCTTTTAAGTGTTTCCACAGATAAAAATGTAATGGATTTAGGTCAGGCCATAGTAAATTAATTGAATGTAATCTTTCGATTATATAACTGATAAACAAGGCATTTCCGGATATATGTTTATATGACATTCTCTTCTTGTTTTTGTGTGGAACTCACCCCCAAAATATGTACAAGTATTTCTGAATCACCCTGTATAACAGGAACATGTGTGTGTAATTACACCATATAGAAAAATTTTTTATTTTTAATTAAAATACACATTAGAATATTAAAATAGAATTACATACGAATTACATACAAGCGAGTTATCACTGTAATCAAGATTATTTTAAGTATTTTAAAATAACAAAATATTATTATCAAGACTCACTTATAAAAGTACGCAAATTTTTAAAATGTTGTGTATATACTATATATATAAAACAAAACAAAAAAAGAAATTATATTTAAACGATTTTTGTTATTTAAAAATAATGAAGTTTAATTTAAAAGAATTTGAGTGTGCAACAAAAACATCCTCTATGTCTACATTACAAAATAATATCATATATTTATTGTTAGCAGTCGATATGCATGCTCAATGCAATATATTCCCATTATATTACTAACAATGATGTGCACATAATTCAATAATATTATTATGTCCGAGTCAAATGGATGTATAAACAGTTTTTGATAATATTAATAAAAAATGTTATCAAAAAGAAACTTAAGAAAAATAAATTGCATAGAAAATTTGAAAAAAAGATTTACAAATACATATTTTCTCAAAAAGAGTAAAAATCAGAAGACAACGAAAAAAGACGAGAAAAAATAGCCGAACATACATTTGATAGGTGGAGATCAGAACTATCATTCTCAAACAAGACGATCATGCAATAATGTAAAATCATTAATTAAAAAATTATTTTAGCATTGTAGTTTATCACTGGTTAACTGCCGATCTTTAATTTACGATAGAATTCTGTTGTCGCGCATTACTTATAGCACTAAAGGTCGATTGAATCAGACAAATTCCTTGCGCAAGGGTCACTTTTTTTATAAGGATTAATCTCATTCAACAGAGAAATCATCATTGACGTAGTAGTACAAATGTTGGAGGATGCGATAGCGTGTTGAGTTTCGCGATTCTGACAACCGAATCGTTTCAGCAGCTGCTGCATTTTTTTCCTCTTTTATACAAATATGATGAAAATGTAAAAATATTGTATGATATCTAGCGTAAAGAAAATATAAAAAACGAAAAATGAGCGTTTATTATACAACATATATAGATACTATATATGTACGATTTTATGCAAATGATGATAAATAGTACTTTAGTTACTTCCAGGTACAGATTAAACCTGCAAAATAATTGAAAATAATTGAATAATATAATCAAATAAATGAAAAAAAAAATTTTCTTTATATTTTTGATGGTTATGATAATTAATAAGTTTATGATTGAAAACATTCAAAATTCAATATATGTATAATAATGTATATATGTTTAATAAAAATAAATATGATAATAACAACAATAGGCTCAAAGTATTAACAATTCTAAGTGGAACTGGCAATAAAGAGCCAAGGCGGCATTATTAGTGCGCAAAGTTTTTATTGTTAAATTTCAGTGGTACATATGCATTAAAAATGTCAGCCTTGAACGTCAGTTTTGGGCGTCTTTTGGTCTATCTTCAGCATAGTGTATCAAAATTAAATTCGTATTTAGAACTAAACATATGCAATATAGCAACGGAAAATTTAACAAATTTCCGAATGCAGTACCCTGCGGTATTTTGATAAGTATTTACATTATCTTTTGTTCTAAATGTGTTGGGATGTCGCGGCTTCATACGGCACTCATATAACTAAAAATAATAATTTTTGATATATATGTATAACTCGTGCATCGTGGATTTTGGAGATGTACGAAATACACATGTATATCGAAATTTATCGTATACGAGTACCGTGGGCACTTATTTGTATATATTCCACGCGGGTTTTAGTAAGCCTCCTTTCTGATTTCCAGTGTTTAATAATCACAGAAATATCATGGATCACGGAAATAAAGATGTGTTTATTATTCTGCATTATGTTTGTTAGCCTACAACAATTTCACTAAACAGCAATATTTTTTGCAGTAAAAGACGAATCTGCTAATTTGCGAATGCACATCCATAAAATCGAGATAAGATGCTTTAATAAGACAGATCATTAATCGGACAAAGATGTTGATAAGGCGATAGGAAGAAATATTCTTCCTGAGTCTTACATATTTTGGTATCTGAAGAATATATAATTTAGAGAATGCTCGAGATATAACATAAATGTTTGCTTTTTTAAATATAATATTATATAATATTTTAAAAAAGTAGTGTTTTTCTCTTAATATATCTTCTTGACATACACGCGTGTTTCTGATTTGTCTTGTGGTAACCGAATAAATCATTACGCTTGATATTCGAGGAAAATTTATTTTACATTTTATTTTTTAATGTAGTCCAACGATTTTTGAAAATTCCATAGTGATATTAAATAATTCAGTACTTTTAATTGTGTTTAGCGTAATTCTCACCATATCACACGTGTTGGTTCAGAATTTTGTATATATTTGAATATCCTATATTATATTAATTATATTTATATAACTTTTATATTTTGACTTTTATATTTAAATGAAGAAAGTAAATACAGGTACATTAATTGCAAATGAGCGAATGTAATTATTTCTTGTTTTTTTTCTTTCTTTCGGCAAATCATTGAAACTTTTATAAATCAAACATTGCAATCGTTAAAAATTATGTTCGATTTCTAGCTGCCTGACACTGTATTCGATGAAGCAGGCACTGTATCCAGTTTAGTCGTAATGTCTCTTCCCTAAACGTATGAGAGATAAGAGCGCGAGAAACATATACTGGCACGAGCAATGTGGCACTACCATAGGTATGATGAGTCGTCCAACAGTGTTGACAAACTGCAATTTATCTACTATAAAGTCATGTATACATGATGATCTAAAAGTAAAAGTTTGTTGATAAACTTTATTAATTAATCAATTTATTGTATTTTATTTTATATATTGTATTTTATTTATAATAATTTGACTAACGCAGCAACAGAGAAAATTACAATGTGTATATACAACTCGAAAGTGCAAAAATGCTCTATGAAGTTCAGCATAGAAACAATAAACAAGGTAAATGGTAATATCAAATGGCGCATGGGTAATATCAAAGATAATACAATTGATAATACTCAATCTTATGCACATGATGATAAATAGCATTTTAGATATCTTCAGGTGCAGATTAAAGCTGCAAAATAATTGAATAAATAATTGAACAATTTAAAAAAAAAATTTTATATTTTTGTAATTATGAAAATTGCTAAGTTTATAATTGAAAATACTCAAAGTTATCTATACTAATAAAGATAAATATTTTCAAAAAATTATATTATTGTCAATTTCAGATACCTTTTAATAGTAACAATAAATGTTATCAAATTAAATTTTAAAATTAATATAAAACAAATTTTAAACTTTGAAAGAGAGAAAAAAAAGGGAAATGACAATATAGTAGAATTTTATTAAAAAATGTT
This sequence comes from Formica exsecta, assembly GCF_003651465.1. Taxonomy (NCBI): domain Eukaryota; kingdom Metazoa; phylum Arthropoda; class Insecta; order Hymenoptera; family Formicidae; genus Formica; species Formica exsecta. The sequence continues at coordinate 387,174 of NW_021850674.1, forward strand.
TATATAAAAAATGTGATTTTTTTTTAAATCAGAGACATTCACATTTTTCTTTATTTTTAATATTAATTTATTATTTTTACGCAAATTTTCTTGAAATGGCGCGATTGAAGCGGCGGCGATATAAGAGCTCACCTAATTATAAATCACCTCATTGGTAAATGGAGGAATAAATTTTTTCGAACTAATTATCATTAATTATGATTAATAATGATGATTATAGGGAGTTGGGAGCGGGGAAAATCGGTTAAAACCAAATAATATAAAACGTAATTTTTCTGACACCTTGTACATTTGATAAAACATATCTTAGCAGATTCATTTATTTATGTGTAATAAATCCAACACGTGGACGGGGCTCCGCTCCTCTCCCTGCACCCTCATCCCGAAAAAATTCTAACCTGACGCAAACCTAATTTTAGTTTTGAAATTAAAATTACCCGGTGCTTTCAGTGTTACAAAATCTATATTTGTAAAACTTCACATGGGTTTACAACTTTCCACGCGAAGTGAGGTCCATACCCATTGCCCGGTGTTTTCGGTGTGACGAGGTCTATATTTGCAAAATTTAAAATGGGTTTGCAAGATTGCAAGAATTTTATTTTTCGGTTTTAACTAATTTCCCCTTCCTCTAAACCCCTGTAATCATCATAATTAATTATAATTAATCATAATTAATGATAATTAGTTCGAGAAAACCCATTTCTTCATTTACCAGTGTAGGTGAACTTTTACCGCGGCGGCAATATACAGGGTGTCCTAGACCACCCGTACACATCTTTTCTTTCAAAAACTAAGCATTTTAGAGAAAAACGTTTTGAACAAAAATTGTATGGTTTTGAGGGGAACATAAGATGCAGGAGATTCTATTTAAGAAATTAAAGATGTCCTTGACTTGACCTTAACGATGCCATCCAAGGTCAAACCAATGACACCATCTTATGTTCCCCTCAAAACCATACAATTTTTGTTCAAAACGTTTTTATTCTCTAAAATGCTTAGTTTTTAAAAGAAAAGGGGTGTACGGATGGTCTAGGACACTCTGTATATGTTTCTTTAAGATTAATTATAAAAACACACTGCCACATAAAGATGTGTGTGTGTGTGTGTGTATGTGTGTGCGTATTTATGTGCATGCATGTACTCGTCTCAAAATGATAATATCTCTCTCTTTTTCTTTATCTTTTGTTAAAAATAAATATAATGCTGTTGATAAATTTTTATTTATTGATATTTTAGCATATACCTTCTGTAAAAAAGGTACCCAGAATTTCTCATTTAAAAGTCCCGCGGTACATGTATTGAAAAAAAAATTTGTTGGTGAAATTAGCACCACTGCACCCAATTGTCATGCTGAGTTTGAGCGCGATCTGTCATCCAGTTTGTTTACAGCAGCTGTTTATGTCAGTCGACCTCAAGTGTGTTCTGCGATTTTTACAATGGAAAAATTGTCGAGCAAAGAATTTGTCTTAAATTTTGTGTTGCCAACGAAATTTCATGTGCCGAAGCGTTGAAAATGTTAGGAAAAGCCTATAGTGAGTCGTGCATTTCGAAAACGCAAGCGTACGATTGGTATAAGGCATTCAAAGAAGGCAGAGAAGTTGTTTATGATTTGCCTCCTTCCGGCCGACCTTCAACGACTTCGACTGATGAAAACATCGAAAAAATCAAGAAAATAGTCATCGAAAATCGTCGCCTGAGTGTTAGAGAGATGGCTCATGAACTGCAAATGTCTCACATATCCGTGCATAACATTTTGACTGAAGTTTTGGGCATGAGATGCGTCGCTGCACGACTTGTTCCGAAAGAGCTGAATTTTTTGCAACAAACCCATCGAAAAATGGTTGCTGAAGAGATGGTTTCGCGAGCTTCTAGTGAATCTACCTTTATAAAACGCATCATAACTGATGATGAGACATGGGTTTATGAGTACGACATGGAAACAAGTCAACAATCATCGGAATGGCGCTTCGAATTGAGTCGATAAAAGCCATAAAAAAGAATTCGCAGAAGGAGCTGAAGGCAATACCTTTTCTTCAGCATTTGAAAAGTGTTTTGAAGATTGGGTTAAGCGTTGGCATATGTGTATTGCCTCGGATGGGGCCTATTTTGAAAGCGACAATATAAATTTTGATGATTAAATAAGTAGATCGTATTTTATTTAAAAATTCCGGATACTTTTTTTACAGAAGGTATATATTCTATTAATAAGATAATGTATCACGCATCGATGCAAAGATATCGCTAATTTATCATCAATGCAAGGATATTACTTACATACCAGTTCTTGTTGTTATTATAACGCCGGTTCTCCGAATCTCTCAGATGATGAGCAATGGCCATTTTGTAGTGCGCACTATTTTGTGCCATACAAATAAATAAGCAAATGCTACTGATAATAAAGATTGTGTTAATCCCATAAAAAAACAATAAATATGCCATTTTGTCTGAAAATATGATAAAAGACATGAATATCTTATTGCTTCTCATATTAAATCGCGTTTTATAAGAGTATGAAAGAGTATGAAACGTATAAAACATATTTTTAATTTCGACAAAAAATGGACTTATAGTTATATTATCTTTAATCTTTAATTTAAGTGTTAGTGAATTATCTGTCAGTGGCATTTATGTACTAGAAAACCAAAACCAATTGTCAACATCCGATCGAGACAGTTTCGGTACGCCCACAAATTCCATGATGTCACAAATGATAGCGAGCATAAAGGGGCATCCCCACGCGTAGACAGAATATATGATTAACTTTTTTCTCTCCTGTTGTTTCATATTTCTTTGTAACGGACGTAATTGTCTGTGAAGCGCAGTTTATACTTCATATATAGCGGATAAAAAGAGAAGAAATCGTAATGCAAGTACATATTAAAATAAATACGCTTTTGATCGAGATTTTTGAAAAAATTCTTCCATATAGAACTATAAAAATTGATTTACTTTATCTAACACAATATGATAAATACTATGTATTTATTATACATATGTTTGCACGTACCAATCATGATAATGGTAATTTTGATTTTAACTTTTATTTAACGAATAAAATTTTAGCAGAGAAATTAAAACTCTAAAAAATTTGACGCATATTTACATTTATTATTAGAGAAGAAATAGGAAAAAATTGATAATAACTTGATTTTAAAATGATATTAACTTTAGGTTCTTGAGACGTTAAAATGAATAAATTTAAGAAAAAATGTATAATGTTATATCGAGATTAAATAATGTAATGTAATTTTATATATAATTCAGAATATTGATTCAACAATATTACTTTGTATTTAAAAAATAAATACAGTTTTACAAAATGGAAAAATTGCTTGAATATTAAAAAGCGCTATGTACATAGCTTATAAAAAGGCAGTGTATCACTTCTATGTGTATGTGAACTAAACATAGTGTCTTGAGCCCAATATTTACACTCTCAGTATGTGACACTCGCAAAAAATGACGTGACACAAGTAAATATTCTGTATTTTACTCAAAACATTGTCGTTTATGTTGCTGCCTTTTCGTATCATTACAAGTACATACATATAATGAGAAGTTTATATAGAGATATATTGATATATACAGGGTGGTCATCGTAACGGGTACCTCGTAGTATAGATATCTGTGAAGTAATTTTCGCACATCTTGTACGATTCGATATTGTTTTTATTGTTATCTTTATTGAAATTTTTAAAGAAATCGTATGACGTAGAACCGTTTTTGCCCTCGGTCCTTTTCAAGTTTTCATGAATTTCCTGTCACAGGAAATGAGACTTCACCGGTATTTGACTATCATTCTCATGATCCTCTGCGGCCTGCATTCGAAGAAATGTAAATAAATCGTCATCCTCGCGGTTGTTGCTCGTCGAATTGATGCGATATGCGTGCTGCATATCACCGTTATCTTTGGTTGAATTTTCGTTCGAATTATACCATATTAAATCTCTCTCATCGTCATAGTTTCTCACGGTGTTTGCGCCATTTTTGTCTTGTAGCAATCAGATTAATTATAACTTGATATTTGAAAAAAAATTATTTTATATTATATGTTTTAAAGTAATCACACACACAATGTAATAAAAGCAATAATTTCTAAAAATTTAATAATAATATTAAATAATTTGATACTTTTAATTGTGTTTAGCGTTAATTTTCACTATATCACGCATATTAGTTTCAAATTTTGAATGAATATTTAAAAATTCTATATTATATTATTTATATCTAATTTTATATTATTTGAATAAAGAATGTAAATATAGGTACATAAATTGCAAATATAATTATTGCTTGGTTTTTTTTCGGTGAATTATTGAAATACTTGGATCAAACGTTGTTATCGCTAACAATTATGTTTGATTTTTAGCTATCTCACATTGAATTCGCGAAACTAACACTGTATCCGGTTTAATCGCTGCGTTTCTTTCCAAGACGTGTAAGAGATAGGAGCGCTAGACTCATAAACTCACGCGAGGAATGAGGCAACACTACCAGTGACGTTAGTCGTCCGAAAGCATTAAAGCTGCAGTTTTTTTACTACAAAGTTATAATGTTTAGATATTAAATATTTTAATTAAAAGATGTCATATCTTTGATAGAAATTATCAAGAGACACGATCTTGTGCTAAGTCACGCACTGTTAATACAAGTCACGCGTAGCAATAGCAAAGCATCCCGTATTAATGCAATTTGACTAACGCAGCGACAACGTATAAGTTACGAAATATTTAATACTATAATTGAGAGCTGTTACATTTTTGATAGAATTATCAAGAGATACGATAGTATCTCATCGCTCCAAGTCACGCGTCAATTTCATTATCATATTGTTCAGTTTAGCAGCGCCAAGTTATTTTAATGAAAATTTTTTATTTTATCTTTTTATTTTGTATTAATCATTAATTTTTAATATTTAAATAAGATTTTTAATTTTTCATATTTTTATTTTTGTAGGAAAATATACAAAATTTTTATGCAACAATTTTTGCGCAGTTAAAATGTTTCTTTTTACAAAAATAAAAAAGAATGAGTTAGTATAAGTTTTTATTCTTTATACAGATTATAAAATAATACTATTTTGTAAAATAGTTTTTTACGGCGTACTTTTTACCTTTTTTTTAGAAAGATAAGTTTTTAGGGATGCAAAATACGAATATATTGAGAATGAAGTCAACGAGCGTGAAAAAAATGTTATATATATACAAGATATTCTCGTGTTAAATGGGCACACTTGAAATATGAATGTAGGACCTCAAAACAAAAAAAAAATTCCTCTGGAAGTGTGCTTGCAAACGCTTCGTTCAAGAGATATTAATTTCTTAAGTAATAACTATAGTAATGAATAATGTCGAAATAATCTAAATTTATTCTCTTTATTGCTTTACAATAATCATAATTTAATTAGTAAATATTTTGTTTAAAATGATGGTTTCCAGCCTGGAAACAAGCATTGTATCTATCGATGAAAGAACGAGTGGCTGACTGATATTATGCGTCTATATTTTCTTTGCACGTTTGCACTATCCTTCGTTTTAATGATTGAAGGTCATTAACAGGCATTTTATACACTTTTTGCTTGAGAGTACCCCTTATAAAAAATCTAATGGTGTTAAATCCGGTGAATTATTCATTTCTATAGTTCTGTAACTTAAGAAGCGAATATCTCTTGAAAGAAGCGTTTGCGAGCATACTTCCGAGGAAAATGATTCGTGTTTTGAGGTCCTAAATTCATATTTCAAGTTTGACTATTTAACCCAGAAGCTCCCTGTACATATATATTAACGTCGCGACGCTATCGCGTCGCTTGATATATATTCAGGGTGTTCCGCAACGTGATGTCCACACTGAAACTGTGTATTCTTTGTGTCATTCTAAGTCAAAAAGTCTTAATACACATATACCCTAAAGTCGCTTGTTTCGAAGTCAACATTACATAAATTTACATAACAATATAATAAATACAAGTTTGAATATATAAAATAAAATGTAACACGCATGTCTATTATACATTTTATTTTGTACATAATAAATATATATGTAATCTTTGATTTATTAAAAAAGGTACAGCATGTCATTTTTGAAATTGTTTAAAATTAATAATTTTTATTTCTCTACAATTTTTTTATAATTAATTTTTACTCTTTTTAGTTTTCTTAAAAATAAATTTTATCTTATTATCTATAAATAATAATTTAAATTTAATTTTTAGAATTTGTCTAAAAATAAATTTAAATTTTATTCTTAGTTTATCTCCCTAATATTTTAATAGTCTTACTACTTTTTTAACTCCTAGTAAGCATTTAATTCCTTAAGAATCTTAAGAAATTAAATGATTATCTTTATCTTAAATTAAGATAATCCTATAATAGCCCTAACAACCTTACTTTTGCTGGCTAAGCCAGCGGGAATTCGGAATCGAAATTTTGGGGAGTGTGTCCTAATCGCGCGTCCTACTCGCGTGTCCTACTCGCGTGCTCTAATCATGTATCCTATTCGCGTGCCCTAATCGTGTATCCTATTCGCGTGCCCTACTCGCGTACTCTATTCGCGTGCCCTACTCGCATGTCCTAGCTGCGTGTCCTAATAGAATGCACCGTATGTTGCTTCCGTTGGGCCAGTTGGACCTACCTTTTGTTGATCCTGGCCATATTCATTCTGGCTACATCTAGCCAGAGATGTAGCTTCGATTTTTATCGGAGGTTAATGAAGGATTTTTGAAAATTCCATAGTGATATTAAATAATTCAGTACTTTTAATTGTGTTTAGCGTAATTCTCACCATATCACACGTGTTGGTTCAGAATTTTGTATATATTTGAATATCCTATATTATATTAATTATATTTATATAACTTTT
>NW_021850675.1:0-400 GCF_003651465.1 Formica exsecta
TATGTAATTACATTCTCTCTGGTCATCGACTGTCTTATTTCTATACAATATTTCTTATACGTTGAGCTGCATGTTGTATTATGTAATTACATGATAAGAAAATGTAATATATGTACAGTTAAACATACATTATATTCTAAATTAAATACAATCACATCTATTTTGGTCACTAACATAAATATCGCATGAATCATCAGTTATATATGCGCGTGTTTTTCTGCACGTGCAATGTTGTCTTATCTTTAGCCCACTTTACACGATCTATAATTTCCAACAGAATTCAAGACAGAATTATATTTATAATTTTTATGCGTTGTGTAATACAGAAAACATGTGAACAATCAGAATTATAACTATCATGCTTTATTTATATAACTAGAAAAGACGCATGAAATATGCG
>NW_021850675.1:1559-2298 GCF_003651465.1 Formica exsecta
AAATTAATTATAAATAATTTATAAATTTAAGATTCAAAATTTTTATTTGTGCTGACATATTATTGTTTATGTTGTTAGGTTTTATGTTTTATATATATCATATAAGAAATAGATTATTAATTTATCATGGGGATACATAATAAACAAATGACCACTTATTGCCGTTGCTCAAGACATCGTATTCTGTTACAATATATAGTCAAACAAATACAGAATTAAGTGGCAAAAATTAACAGTAGGAGAATATAAATACTAGTTTTATTACAGGCAGTAGTTACTAACTGGCTTATGGATAAATTCTGAGATAGCTCAAGTGGCCAAAAAGAAGAAGAAAAGATAAACTATGGATATAATCTCGTATAAACTATGCAATTATTTTAAATGATCAAATATTTTTATTCTTCTTTGACTCCATTTACTAATAATAAGATATTATTTTAAATGGTTTTAGTTTCACAATATTTTATGTCATAAAACCAATATCCGAGAGAACTTTGCTTTTCATGATTAATGTTTGAGAATATTATATCCAAGAAAGACAATTGCAGCCTGAATAATGAAAGTCGTTATCAAAGAAGGCTTTGTCGAGAAACCGCGAGACTATAGACATTTGTCAGTCTCTTAGAAGATTCTACAGCGAGTTATACTACTATATAAAAACAATACTAACATCACAGCAATTAAAAACGTGTAACATAAAATTGACTAACGGTTAATTGTTTCAATTTTTAATTTACAC
>NW_021850676.1:0-233 GCF_003651465.1 Formica exsecta
TATTTGTAACAAATCTGTACGGAGCCAAATAAATCAAAAAGGTTTCGTAAATACTCTTTAGGTTTCTTTCCACTATCCAAATAATAAATTTTTTTTCAATAACCCAATATAAATTATTTAATCTGACTGCATTCGTTGTGAAAAAAAGAGTAAATGTATATTATAATGTATATGTATATGTATATATATTATATATAAAAGTATTACGGTAAGATTATCGAAAACTAAATATT
>NW_021850677.1:0-241 GCF_003651465.1 Formica exsecta
TATCGAATAAAAATAAAAACCAATATATCACGACTTACCGATGAAAGATCTATTAAAATAAAGATTGGAAGCTCAACGGAAAAACAGAACCGTGACATTACATGATATGCCTTAAACTGTCGCGCGGACGGAGAAAATAAACAAAATACAATGAAATAAGAACAACAAGGCAAACACGATCATGATGAAAAAAACTAATTATCAGTGCCGGTTAATTTAAAACTTTTTTAGGTTTTTAATG
>NW_021850678.1:0-213 GCF_003651465.1 Formica exsecta
TATTGAACTTTTGGATGTAAATGCTGTCAGTATCAAATTATTTGTGTTATTGGATATATATCGGATATATCTTTTTGTGATACTGATAGCATCATTAATTGTAAATTGTACTCTAATTACAATTGTACATTAATTAATTGTAATTATAATTGTGTTATAATTTAATTGGTATATAATTATATATTGTAATATATTGTATTATAATTATAATTG
>NW_021850679.1:0-356 GCF_003651465.1 Formica exsecta
TAGATATTTACAATATTATATTACGACACACAAACGTATACTGACTACATATATACGTTTGTGTTGTTGTCAGATTTAAAAAAATATGAATGGTGATTTTCCACACCACCCATCATGAGGTACCACCAATGGCGCGTTAGATTTTTTTTAACGTGGATCTTCGCCTATATATCCATATCATACCACATTATATTATGAAATATTCTCTATTATATCTGTTATTTACAGAATAATTTTTTGTCTTTTGCAAGTGTGATGTCAATTAGTGACAAGAAATTTTTTACACACTTGCCTTTTGCAAGTGTGATGTCAATTCATGACAAGAAATTTTTTACACACTTGCCCTTTACAAATTT
>NW_021850679.1:2838-3330 GCF_003651465.1 Formica exsecta
TATATATTATATTATATATTTATGATTTTAAGATACGTATATAAATTATTAAAAGTTTTTATCCACATAGAAAAATGCACCTCAAATCGATGACTTAAAAGAAAGAATATTCGTGTGGAAACAACAAAAGGAAAAAGATATTTAAAAAAATATGTATATAATAATAATTAATATTTAACTTCACTTTTTATGTATACTATTATGTAGATATTTACAATATTATATTACGACACACAAACGTATACTGACTACATATATACGTTTGTGTTGTTGTCAGATTTAAAAAAATATGAATGGTGATTTTCCACACCACCCATCATGAGGTACCACCAATGGCGCGTTAGATTTTTTTTAACGTGGATCTTCGCCTATATATCCATATCATACCACATTATATTATGAAATATTCTCTATTACATATGAAAAAAAGATGAAGGAAAAAGATTAATGTATAAATAATTACTCCCGAATTATATTTTATTATTTTTTATT
>NW_021850680.1:0-1590 GCF_003651465.1 Formica exsecta
AGGCGCTCGGGACAACAAGAATGTGGAAAGCAGTCCGGCGGGCATTTAGCGCGTCCGCGCGTAGTTGCGGGCAGCACCACTAGGCGGCGCAAGGCGCCCGGGCCAACCTGCAAGTAGAAAGCCATCCGGCCGGAATATAGGACAGACCCCCTGCAGAGAAGAGACAACAAGAAAGTTCTTGGCGCCAGTCGCCTACTTTCAGACGACAAGTCCCGAAGAGAGTTCTAGGCGCCAGTCGCCTGCTCTCTAGCGCAAAGTCGCTTTAAAAACGTTGGACCACGACACGGCGCCAGTCGCCGAGAAACCCTGCAAGACGCCGCGGATAGAGAGCATCATCTCGCTACCTACGGTGGCCGAGATCGCCCTCCGGCGCAAGACTCGCCCAACGCCACTACACTTCACCTCGGCCAAACGGAGAAGAGTCGGCGTTCATCCGCCTCCAACATCAGGCGCTCGGTCGCCTCCATCTACGGGCGCTCGGTCGCCTCCAGCTACAGGCGCTCGGTCGCCTCCAGGCTCGAAAGCTTGGTCGCCTCCAGCTACAGGCGCTCGGTCGCCTCCAGGCTCGAAAGCTCGATCGCCTCCAGCTACAGGCGCTTGGCCGCCTCTAACAACCGGCGCTTAGTCGCCTCCAGCCACCGGCGCTCGGTCGCCGATTAACCTGGGCACGGTGGACCTGACCCTCGGCGCCAGTCCACCATCCGCCAAGGATAAACCATCGGCTCCAGGAGCCTTGCTACCCAGGAAGAAAAGGAGCAAGGACCGACTTCAGGCTTTATTCGGCGCTAGCCCGCCAAAACCAATTACCGGGCATTCCGGCTCGAAAGCCAAGAGGGACCGACCAATCACGCCGGACATCAAACGACCGCGGAGTATCACGCCTCCGATTCCGTGGTATCCTCCGCCGCTTGTCTCGCCTCTACGACGAACGCCCATTAAACGGGATAGTACCACGCAGACGAGCCCCCGCAAAACCGGCATCGACGCAGCGACGCAAACCAAGCGACGAGGAGGAAGAGCACGTAAAGTGCTGGTAAACAACAACTACCAAACGGTCAATCGCAATTGTAATAAAGAAAATCGTTGGCACGAATGTAAGACAGGAATGGAGAGCACAGAATAAATTATATTCCTGATGACAAAAAACATTCATTTCTCTACCTTCCAATAAGATAAGTTGGGTAGTATCCTAAAGCGATAGATCTCCTATCCCGTACCTACCCACAGACCTTATCAGTTTGGGTTTGAATGGCGTCGCCAAGGTCAGGACAAGGTCACCTTGAATTTTTTAAACGGAAACCCCTATTTTTTATTTTATATTCTTGTAATCCAGTGCTGGGATTTACTTGCAACTTTCGGCCGGATTCCTTGATTCACGGCCTACTGCTCCTCTCTTACTGCTCGGGTATGGCAGCGCCGGACGCTCGTAACTAAGGAGCGCGTCACTTAGTCTCAGGAACGTGCGTATCACAAATGTAATAGCGCAATACTCTGGTCGCAAAAGTTCTCATTAAAATTTGATATTTCACTTTGTATTAATAATAAAAATAATTATTATTCTATTATAAATACAAAATAAAATATTAAATA
>NW_021850681.1:0-1181 GCF_003651465.1 Formica exsecta
TTAAATTAAAATTATTTATTTACTAGTTTAAGATTATTTTAATCACAATAAAAATTTTGTGATTAATGCTATCATTGGCTATTAACTGGTTAAAAAAAGATTGAATTTAATGTTATTTGGTAAGAAATGCGCATACATTTTTCTATGATTTTATTTCTATTAAAATGTAATTAGTTGAAAAAATTAAAAAGAAATTAATTTCTATTTTATAAACAAGACAAATATAAATTTTATTCTTGACATTTAAATTTAAAATTACATTTAGTAATTTTTTTATACATCTATACATATACATAAGAAATTAAAAACAAGATGTTTTAACAGCAAAAATATCAGTATCATTTAAATAGTAAAAATCAATTAGATAAAAGAAAAAAGAAATTGATACATATAAGTTACGTGTCTCCGCACGTGAAATCTCTGTATAGTACAAACATGATTGTTCAAACTTAATAGTTTGTAAGTCTAAAATTATCGTAACTTTGACATGGACAAAATATATATATTATAGTATTATATTGCACGACATTATTCGTTCCAATCGATGTTGTAACCTGTCGATCAATCGCGTTCCATCAATCGTCGCGGATAGAGATTACATTGGCCCCAATTTTTGACCAGCTTTGAACGTTATCCCTAGATATCCTTCGAATCGGTTGATATCTGAAATCGCATCATGCAGCAACGTTGCAAGGATGCTGCAACGCACTCGAAATGTTGCGGAATCGGTTTAACCTCTCTGTGGGGGGAGGCCGTCCCCGAAAAAGGGCATTTTGCCCGACGCCGAGTAGTGAGTACCGCCACAGCGGCGATGCTCACTTTCAGCGGTGAAATTACTCGTACCACTCAGCAAAATTGGAGGAGAAATCTTTGATCCCGCGCGATTCCCCACCCGAATGCGATGTTTCGCATCTGTCACGCAAAACGAATCTTTTGATGTACAGCGATGTGCATTTGCATGGCGCGGCCGGCAAATAAATTTTTCATCGGTGTTTTATGAGATAAAAAGCATTTCTTTTTATGATATAAGTGCGTGAGTCAGTGATATTTCACTGCGAAATAGGTAAAAAATATAAATATAAAGAAAACAGAGATAAAATGTTACAGATCCCAAATTAGAATCCAATTTTATCTAAATGAGCTCTGCGCACAATACGGACAACTAATATTTAAAAAAATAT
>NW_021850682.1:0-278 GCF_003651465.1 Formica exsecta
ACACACACACACACACACACATTAAATGTGACACAAAATTATAAATAGAACTGTCTTAAATTTTATCGCAAATTATAAGTCTAAAAAAACCTTAACATTATATTGTCAAGTGATACAAAATGAAATAGTAGATTTTATATGAGTACATGCCTCAAAAATATATTATAAAAATATAATANTTTATCGCAATCTAAAAAAACCTTAACATTATATTGTCAAGTGATACAAAATGAAATAGTAGATTTTATATGAGTACATGCCTCAAAAATTCAAAAATA
>NW_021850682.1:6709-8228 GCF_003651465.1 Formica exsecta
ACCGACCAATCAGAAGGCTTTATTTAGAACTAGGCAGCTGCGCAGTAGTAACTTTCTAGAACTGACCGGCGGTTACTTTAAGAATGGGCCCGCGATTGAGCTTTAATATAATCAGCAATACTAGCACTTCATCTTTAAGATTTTAATTAACTATATACATGAATATATAATAAATACAAAGAATAGGATTAAAATAAATAAAATAAGGAATATGCGCACCACTCTTTATGGAATCGTAAAGTGCGCGCAATAATAATATGTTAAAACATTTTTCTTACGTTCTTTGCTAATAATTATCAACTTTCAATATTATTCAAAATTTAATTACAACAATAATTTGATAACTTCATAATAACTAATTAAAAACAAATTATTATAAAACGTTTCCACAAAGAAAGCGTTATTATATTATATCACTACACTATGAATTAATATGCTTGGTAGTAGCTTTAAGGGTTGGCAGGAGTGACGGCCAAACTCCGAATTGATATTGGAGACCTTGCGCGGTGACAATGCGAAACTCCGACTTCAGGATTACCAATCTGAGAAATAAATTCTCGATCTCTATGTAGAGGTGTATGTCTATATACGTACACACACGATTGAATTGCTCGCGTGGACGCACCGTGGAGAGAAAAGATAGAAAAGGATCAACGATCACGTTATCCTTGTTCCTCTAGCGGATACGGCCTTTTTGGCCTCTCGTGGCAAAAAACAGTAATGCAACTAGGCTAACAAGCGCCCACTTTTTGTAAATTTTATATTTGTTTATTTTGTTTATGGCGTATATATGTATCAATAATATCTAAAAACTATATATATGATTAAAAATTGTATGACGATAAATAATAACAGTAAAATAATAACTCACAGAGTGAACTAATATACAATATGTAAAACACGGGCACTTATTAGACTTGGCAATTTATTGCTTTTTTACTTGTTGCTTTTTCATCGATACTTTATGTATTGTCAGCATGATAGAGCGACAAGGAGAGAACGATTGTTAATTCTTGGCTTACATTATCTTTCAGTAATTGCAAATTTATAGACCGACAAGTATGCTATCTTGATTTCTTTTCGATTATATCGATATTATCGTGTAAAAATATCTGCTACATAAATACTGATAATATGAAAGCATTTACAAGAAATATGTGATGGCTCAGTGCAAGAGTGTTCAATCTATCACGCAGTAAACTCAAGTTCAATTCCACAGACATCTTAACAAAATTTTTTTATATTTTTTGTTATATAAACGTTATTACATTTTGTGTGAGAATTATATTTAGAATAATTATTAAAATTTTGAAAATATGTTGACCATTTTGTAATTGTACATGTGTATAAAAAATTTATTTTATGTATTTAATATATCTTGTAATAAACCAATAATAGCTAATCTCACAAAGTCTAACAGGCACCCGTGTCTTACATATTGTATATTTATTCACTCTGTTATCTATATTATTATTGATCATCATACAATATTTAATTGCACGTATAATTTTAACTATAA
>NW_021850682.1:10530-62536 GCF_003651465.1 Formica exsecta
GTATTATACTATTGTAAAACTATCCGAGACAGCGAGCGATAAGCAGGCGTGCAGATTCATGGCGGCTCCAATAGATCCGCGACATAGACGCCAAGACATAAACAATCGATAAGGATTTACCGCTAATCGATGGGCAATACTTAGAAATATTTCCGTCATAGATTTCCATAGAAAATCTTCACCGTAATGAATTTCCAGAACGTAAACTAAATTCTCAGAATGATCTGCACACGGCTCGCAACGCTCTTGGTTCTCAATAGTATATAAGATGTAGATTTTCACCGTCAAGTCAGTAGTACCGATAGTATCAGTAGTAGTACCGGTAGTAGAGTAGTAGTCAATAGTCAGTAGTCTCCGTAGTCTCTTACCGTCTTAGTCTCAGTCTCTCAGACGCAACCGCGTGTCTCTCATTTTCAATCAGTCAGTCAGATAGATTCATAAGCTCAACCTGTATAAGTCAAGAATAAAGACTTTGAACATACACCTGTCTACGTCAACCTAGCCTATCTCATCCACGACCGAGGTATGTATATGAGAAAGGAAAGGCTTTAAGCAAGTATAAAGTACATTGAGCTAAAAGAAAGATTACTTGCACCCGCAACTTGGCGGCTCACGCGCTCGCGCGTCCGCGCGTAGTCCCGGGCGGCGCCGCTACGCGGCGAAGGTTGAGCGAGCCAACCTGGAAGTAGAAAGCGGTCAAGCGGGGATATAAGGCGGACCCTCTGCGGAGAATTCGTATATTTGTTTTTAACAACTGAGTCCGTTTCAATTGCAGAAACACCGATTCAATAATTAATTGTGACTCATGATAACAGCAAATCCGACTTCTTTACTTTCCATCTGCAAAATAATAAAATTTTTTATTAAAAGGGATTATTTTTACCTATGGATTGACAATGATAAATCCCAATTCAATTGCATTAAAACAGGTTTAATTATAACTTTATGAAATCGTATAATTTCGCATTGAGGTAGAGATATATCATCCAACATTAACCTCGCCTAAAGCGTACTAAATTCGATTTGACTATTTTCAATCGGTTTTAATACCGCATTTTCGGTGCAGAAATCCCGATCGATTCGGATTACATTTTTTTTAATCCGTTTTAATCGACCATTTTCGGCAGGGAAACCACTATCTCAGTTCCTATTCCGTCACTTTTAACAATAAAAGAAATCCCTGTCAAGCATTTGCACGTTGCTGACAGTTTCCTAGTCAGTCAACTTTAATAATCAACATTCTACCTTCCTGCAATCACTTGAAACATCCTTATTATTCTTACTATTATTATTGTCAATACTAGACAAATTTAGATTTCGCTTAGCGGCTATTCTGCTGTTGTCACCCGGACGTGGTCCAACCTTTGAAATTCGGTTGCCGAGGTTTATTGCTCTGGCGACACTCCTCCCTCTTTCCGAATTTCCATCGTTGTCGAGCACATTGTGCCCTGGACGACTATCGTTTATCGAGCTCATAGTGAGCCCTTGATTGACGACAACTCTTGAAACCCGGTTGCCGAGCTTTATTGCCCTGGCGACACTCCTCTCTTTTTCCGAATTTCCATTGTTGTTGAGCACATTGTGCCCTTGACGACTATCGTCTATCAAGCTCATAGTGAGCCCTTGATTGACAACAGCTCTTGAAACCCGGTTGCCGAGCCTTATTGCCCTGACGACACTCCTCCCTTTTCCCAAATTTTCATCGTTGTCGAGCACATTTTGCCCTTGACGACTATCGTTTATCGAGCATCAAAGTATGCCCTCAATCGGCATTTTTCCTATACCTTAGACCTCCCCTTTGAATTAAAATTTAGGATCGTATGAAACAATAAAATCTAGTATTGATATTAATCAAAAACTTCTTTTCCATAACTAAAAACCCGATCCCTTAATAAAACCATTTTAATTCCACCTAATTCCAATTCTTATAAATAGTTGATATTTTCTCCTAATTTTCAGTAAAAACACTCTAGTAAAAGGTTAGTTCCGTGCCTAACGTCATTCCCCTAGAATCCACCAGATCAGTCCTAGCTCTCGGCGTCCCTGGGGTATAGCCGGTGGAAGCAGGTTGCCCTATAAAAAATAGAGAGCTATCCCTTTCTCACTAACTGATGTATAGTAAGAAAAGAGCATTGTCGAGACGTAACATCTGTAACATTTTTTTATATAAAGTTACATTTTCACGAGCCGCTGAAATCGATCGTTTGAGCGACAAAAAGGATCACGTGATCGAAATGGACGAATGAGTGACGACCAATGATTCGTCCATTTATATCACGTGATCCTTTTTATCGCTCAAACAATCGATCTCAGCGGCTCGTGAAAATGTACCTTTAGACTATGCATTGAGATTGAAATTTGGCCAATCAGGACAAGGAAATTTTAGTTTTTTTTATCTTGATTGGTCAAATTTCGATCTTCAATACGTAGTCTGATACGGGCTTTAGAATGACGTGTAAACGTAGTCCATGATGTAAGAATATAAGGTGTACCATTTCCGAGGATGCGCAGTGGTTCAAAATAATGGCTACTCTTCGACCAATCAGAGATTTGCCCCAAATCATGAAAAGCAACATGGCAGCTTCCCTGACAACAAGTTAAGTTAGGAGAAAAAAAAGTGCTCGCTGACGAATTCAAAAATTCTCGTTTTCTCCGAGAAAATCAGAAGGCAATCGGCAACGGAGAAAAGGAAATAAGAGAGAAAATATTTCGATTGTGTAACAAAGAAAATGTACATAAAAATAAAAAAATGTTATAATAAATATAATGTTATAATGTCATATTAATTTATAATTCTAATTTTCAAAAATACTACATTTGAATCTTGGGCAACTTTTGGGGCAAAAATTTGATTGGTTGTTGCAAATTCGGCCGCCATTATGCGCAATGGTACACCTTTTCTTACATCATGACGTAGTCTATGTTTATACTATGGTGCAAGTCCAACTTACGAAGAAGGAAGAAGATATCTTCATTAATGCATGAGCTGCGGTCAGTATAAGAAGACTGACAACTGTCAAATGACAATAGTATTAAGGAATTACGTTCGCGCGTGGTCGAGAACAATTGAGAATGGCAGCGGAGATAAAGCCCGCCCCGGGAGTAAATCACGATAAATTCAGCAGCAGTCGCAAGCCGATACTTCTATCGAAATTGGAGGGCTGCAGTGACGATGTTAATGCCGCTATTATTATTCCGCGGGAAGAGGGTGTAATCAGTATTTGCGATGACAGGTACTAATCATGCAGGGGCATGAATTTTTGAGAATTAAATGTTTCTTACATATGTTGGTATTTTGTATTTTTTCCTTCACGGGTTGTTTTTGTAATGTTAATTCTATCTCGATTACAGTTAAATTCGTTACTCTAGGTGTAAAAATTGCGCATAATTCTATTATTATATGGACACACCTTTAACACTATCTTTCTTTTTCTTTCTGTCTTATATGTATATATATATATATGCTTATATCATTATTTATTATACCGAAATTATCATTTTGTCAAAATAAATTTATTCAGCATTTAAAACAATCGTGTAAAAAATACGTGCATTTAAAAAACTAATATATATATATATATATACACACACACACACACACACATAAAATTTTTTAAGTACAATGATTCAGCTAATCACACTTTTGCTTTAATAAAAATTATTTTTAAAAAGCGCACAAAAAGAAACAATTTAAAAAATACGTTTTTTATATTATAAAAGATATATTTTATGAATTTATTTTACATCGTGATTCAAAATCATTGATGTGTAATAGCAAAAAAAAAAAAGCATTCTGATATATATAATTATTTTTCATAATAAAAAAATGTACTATTAATACTAAAAAAAATACTAAAAAATATTTTTTTAAATATTTTAGTTTTTTTAAATATTATTTTCTATTGACTCATTTTTTTTTTTCAACTTCTTTCTTTTTAATAGGACAGTTAGAGTATGGTTAAAGCGGGATTCTGGCCATTATTGGCCAAGTATTTGTCAATATATGCCAGCAGGTGCTACTTCCATGCATTATTGTATAGAAACGAGACAGTTATTTGTTGGCTTGGATAATGGGAGTATAAATGTATGATAAATTATTACTTTTATTCTGTTATTTGTTAGAATTATATGTAATTCATACATATACTTGAATTTACAATTACAGGAATTTATCTTGGAACAAGATTATAATCGAATGACAGCTATGCGTGATTATCTGGCGCATCAAGCAAGAGTCACAGGGATTATTTTTGCACCAGATTCTGAGTGGGTTTTAAGTATAGGTCGCGATAAATTATTTCAACTGCACAGTTCTGAGACGGGACAGAAATTGGGATCATATCAAACAGATGCATGGTATACCGCTCTACAGTATCCTTTTACAAAGTTTCATATTTTTGCAAATAAAAGATTATTACAATGTAGAAAAATAAAACAATATATTATATTAGTATAATCATAATATATCTCTATGAGAAGCTTAACTCGCATGCATATACAGATTTGATGCCCAATCCAAACATGCTTTCGTAGGAGATTATTCTGGTCAGATAGCAATGTTAAAGCTGGATAATAATGGTGTTACCTTCATTACTACATTAAAGGCACACACAGGAAGTATCCATACATTAGCATGGGATTCTGAAAAACAATTGTTGTTTTCTGGAAGCTTTGATCAAAGCATTATTGTTTGGGACATTGGAGGTCGTCAAGGCACTGCTTATGAACTACAAGGGCACCAGTGAGTATACACGAAAAAATTATTTCAGTTCTGACTTTTTATGTGTCAGAAATATTTTAATTATTTTTATTTTGCTCTAATTTTCTTCTAGCAACAAAGTGACAGCATTATGTTATGCGAGTAATGAGCGTCTGCTTTTATCCGGAGGCGAAGATGGCGTAATCGTTTGTTGGAATATGGCAGCAAATAGGAAAGAAACTGCAACTTGGGTTGAATCTGACATCTGTCAGGTATATTTGCGCAAGATCTTAAAATTTTACGCTATTTAATTTGCGACATTGATTTAAAATGAATGACTGTAGGCCTGTGGGAGACCCTTTTTCTGGAATATAAAAGCAATGATGGATCAACGACAATTAGGCTTGAGGCAGCATCATTGCCGCTATTGTGGCCGCGCGTTGTGTGCCCGCTGCACGTCGCAACGGATATCTATACCGGCGATGGGTTTCGAGTTTGAAGTAAGAGTTTGCGATCAGTGTCATATACAGCTCAAATCTGAAAAGTAAGTCACGTCCTGCTTAGAAATATTCTCGGAGATATCACGAGATGAATGTAATAAATGATTTACTTTTGATTTATGTAGCCAGTTGTCTCTAGCCTCTTTCCATGATGCCAAACACAGTATCATTGGAATGGATTTAGATGCTTCTAAGAGAAGATTGTTGACTATCGGGCAGGATCGTGTTATTAAGATTTGGGATATTACCGCACTCTTTCAATGAATATTATGTACATATGGATATCGATATAATGTCGAAGTTGAAATCAAATTATATAGATATCATATATTCTGGAATATTGCGGAAGAAGGAAGAATACCCCAAAACCTATTTTTGTGATTATGTTATTATATGTATGATTATAAATTAGATACAATTGGTGGTCTGCTATGAGTCGTTCTGATAGAATATCCAGATAACAATCAAACGATCAGTTTAATAGTGCTAGAGCATGTGCTTATTTATATATATATTTTCTGCACTAGATATCAGAACAATTCAAGAAGATAATGAGTACAGCTCAAGCATGTTAATTCAATGGAATCATCTTTAAAAATATTGTATCAATGGAATTATCCTCCTCTCCCCATCCTCCAGAGAAGCGTTTGTGTAATAATACTTGGTTACACATAAATAATAGTCTCTGAATGTAAGTGCAAAGTTCATAAATTTCCTAGTTCAAAACATGTTATATACAATGTGTATATAGCTACAATACAACACAGACAACACAAAAAATGTGCAATATCTTTTGAAATAAAATTGGATTTTTTTAATGATAAATTTACACTAAATTTACCACACAAAATTCTCTATTCGAAAAAATTATATTTATATTGATGATAAATTGGATGGCCAATCAAATTGAAATCAACATTTAGTAATGTACATTGTAATGCAATTGTCTGTTTTGCATATTTTGTTATCAAAATCTTTAAAGTATTCTCGTATTGTTATCCATGTTCAAATTTAGTTTTGGTGAAAAAACAGTTAAGAGAATGATAGAGTCAGCAATTGACTAATGGTATAAGTATCGATTATTTTAATATGATTTATTTAATATAAGAATAGAAATAGGCAAATATTTTAAGAATTTTGTATTCATTGGCGTTTCTACATTACTTCCTACTACTAAACTATTTGGGTAATTTAGTATATAAATTTTCAACTATGTCATTTTTAAATGAATTCAAATAAGTAATGATATATCTTGTATTATGTCCTATATATATATAGTCCTATTTGTTATATAACTTATAAATATTATTATAGCATCTTTTTTTTTATGAGAGGACAAATTAAAAAAAAATATCGACCATTAATTATATCAATTACTTTCTTAACTATTAAAGTTTCTTTCTTCTCAAATACAAAAAATATAGAGGTACAAGTTATGCAAAATTAATTCATTTAAAGGTAATGGTTTATTATATTTCCTATTATAGAATTATATATAATTTATTTTTTGTCGAATAAAATGATATTATTATTATTATCACATATTTTTTCCATAGAGATCTTATTGGTTAAAGAAAAAATTTTTCAACGATTTTAAAATAATAAAAACTGATAACATAGTGATAATCAGCTTCCATAAAATTTAGGATATATATAGGGTGTCCCCAATTTAAATGTCAAAACTTTAGGAGCGTGTAGGGGACCGATAAACTAAGACAAAAAGTCCTTTAGAGATTTGCTCGTTTTTGCTTCGTTTTGAAGAAAATCGCAAAAAATAAAACAAATAATTTTCACCAAAAAATCTTAAAACAACACTAAAATTATTAGATTTATCAAAAAGTATTATAAAATAAAAATTGTAGAACATGGAATTAAGAAAAGAGAGAGAGTTAAAATCCTACTGAGGTAAAATTAGAGGATTGTAGATAAATACGCGACGACGCGAAATTTTGTTTCTAATCTAATCTAATCTCTAAAGGACTTTTTGTCTTAGTTTATCGGTCCCCTACACGCTCCTAAAGTTTTGACATTTAAATTGGGGACACCCTGTATATTAGACGAATAAATTATAACACCAAAACATTATTTCATGTAAACACCACGCAAGAACGCAGTTTTAATTAGTTGTTTCATCCTCGTCCAATGTATATATAAAGCATATCTTGTACCTGAAAATATGTATAATTATTTCATAACAATCACTGTCTCACTGAGACTATGAAAGAAAACATCCTTATTATCAAAGTACATCTAGATTCATTCGCAGAATAAATTTTGCATTTTGAGTAGATAAATGGGTGAATGCAATTTACATAGTCCAAATGAACAATCCATTAAATACAAATATATATATATATATATATATATATATGGTACGTTTATAAGCCCGATTAGAGAACACTACAGCAAATGCTGTCGCATTTTTGTATATATTTTGCTAAAAAGTATATGTACAATATTTAACACATATATGTGTATATGTGCTTCTTATTATAAACATATGCCGTTACACGACCGAACATTTACATCGTCAAACGATGATTATTTAAACATTCATGATTGTGTGCATAAAAAACGAACGAATGTTAAATTATGCGCTTCATGATTGTCACTCGCTATCTAAATATAGTATACATGTAACTAACAGAAGAATGTAAAAAGAAACAATTAAGCTATGTGTATGTATCCTATCCACGTCGAATTGATATATAAAATAAAAATATATTTTTAATGTAAAATAGTTACATGATTTTATTGATTTTCTCCGTTTGATGAAAAAAATGAATGCGATAGGATATCGATCCACACACATATTCAACTGAAGAATCATGAAATTATTTGATTACTGATAAAAACAAATTTATATAATAATACTGTTACAAAAACATCTCTTATCTCTATTTTTTCCCGGCCTTACTCTTTTCTAACTTAATCTTTATAAATAATAAGAAAGTTTTGTATATAATATCAAACAAATTTACAATACGCTCCCGAAGTTCATCAATATATTTCAGATAGGTCCTGCAGCGTAAACTAAAGTTTTAAGATGACCTATAGAAAAAAAATCAATGGGATTGATGTCTGGTAAACGAGGAGGCCAAGAAATTGGACTGCTTCTACCAACCCAGCGTTCCGGATACAAGACATTTAAAAAGTGGCGAGCAATTAAAGAAAAATGGGCTGGTGCACTATCGTGTACATGAATCATTTATTGCCTTATTTGTAATGGGACAATTTTTAACAGTTCCGGTAAGTTATCATTCAACAAGTTTGTATAATTTACATCATTTAAAGTAGATGGTATAAAAATAAGAATCAAAAATAAACAAAATCTTCAACTATTCAGCCCCATACATTGCAAGAAAACTCATACTGATTATTTATTTGAATATTTTTTCTTACATATTTAAAAAAATGATTTTCAATATCTTGAAACTTATATAATATAGTGTTAACTTTTGGGCGTATGTTTTTGGGACACCTTATATATATATAGCCAGACTAAACTAATATAATTTGTATTCAAGTATCACCATAAAATGGATATAAAGCCTTCAAGGACCGGTATTAACATAAGATCCAAAGTATATCTGTTTTTGTCAGTTCAATTTCTGATAATTTCAATAAGGGATCAGGGTTGGGTAAGTTAATTTTTTTTTTTTAATTAATAATAAGTTAAGTTTAAAGTTAATGGCCCAAAAATTAACTAAGTTTACACGTTAAAAGTTACTTAAATAAAAATTAACTCAAAGTTAAGTTAAAAAATTATTAACTCATTAAAATTAAAAGTTTTAATTTTTTCTATCCAACAGCGAATCGACACATCCGACAATTGTTGTACGACAAATGAAATATTCGCATTACGATTAATCATTTTCACACGACTTTATTTAATATTGATGAATTTTCAACTTTTTAACTTAATTTTTAAGGGGGAATTATCTTTTCAAGGGCTTAGAAAAAGGCTATATTTATGAATTTTTTTTTCGGAAACTATGCGAGCGATTCATTTTAAACTTTATGCACATAATAATACATTCGTCCATAATTAGTAATCTTTGCAAAAAGAAAAAATAATGAAAATTATAGCAGTTATAAAAATGTTCGCGCAACTGTATAACTATATATATATATATATAGTTACTATCTATCCTTCAAAGTTATATGTGTGTGTATATATATATTATTCGCAGTAAATGCGCTTAAAAATTCCTCCATTAACTTTAATATAAAAATAACATCGTCGAAACATTGATTGCTCTGTACTGTTCGTCCATTACAATTAGTTATTCTATAAGTAAGATGCATGTCAGTCGATCAATTCTATCCGAGTGTATCGCTTATTCATAATGATAAACAATACAACTTTGTCAAAACACATTGAAAACTTCTATTCTATTGAAAGTTTGAATATGACGATATAAGAACCAAAACGAAACGCCACAGAAAGAAATATCATTAACAAAAAATGTTTATTTTTGAAGTCCTCTATTTTCCTTCAAAGCTTATCGGTATAATTTTTTAACAACCTATATATATAGCTTATATATCAATAGCAAATATTTCAATATGATAAAAATTGCAACGCTGTTTGAAACGAATACAATGCATGATATAATATAAATATTTTACATATTATACAAGTTTTATCGACTTGAAATATCGCGGGCGACGTCCACCTTTCCACTTTCTGCCCTGCGTTATGGCCAACTTCTGACTTCTGACTCGTGCATTAGAGATTGACGTATCCTTCACAAGACATCCTTCACAAGTCATCTTCGATGTTATGTTGTCATTTGACCGTAATACTCAATCCGAAATTATATATATATATATATATGTGTGTGTATATAAGGAAAAAAAATATATATATAAGAAAAAATATATAGCTGGTTACAAATTCATATATTTTTTCTTAAAAACAACTATATGTTTTCTTTACATCAATTGATTTCTTTTATTATTTTGTGCATAAAAGTATTGAAATAAAATAATCGAAAAATGAATATTGTCTACAAAATATTTCATAGTTTATGTAAAATTATGTCAAATATTATTAATAAAGTATAAAATATTTCGTAATATTCAATTTTTGGTCATTCTATCTTTATAACTTTTTACGCCGCATATTGCGAGGAATCGATTTATATAAGCAAATTAAAGTGGTCCATTTAAAAAAATGAAGATGACCTTGAAATAACTTCATGATCTTCATTCAAAATCAAACCGATATGGCACCATCTTATCCTTCCTCTCTATCACAAAACTTTTGTACAAAACATTGTTTTTCGATGGAAGCCTTGGTTTTATGAAGGAATATCAATGCATCATTTA
The DNA here is from genome assembly GCF_003651465.1 of Formica exsecta. Taxonomy (NCBI): domain Eukaryota; kingdom Metazoa; phylum Arthropoda; class Insecta; order Hymenoptera; family Formicidae; genus Formica; species Formica exsecta. The sequence continues at coordinate 21,064 of NW_021850682.1, forward strand.
AAATGATGGGCTACTCTATATATACAGGGTGTCCCAAAATTATACCAAAACAAGCCAATTTTGTCAATAAACCCGTGTCCGCAAATGAGCCGTTTTGGCATCAAAGAATCAAAGACTAACAAGAGAACCTCAATATTCGCAAACCCGAATATTCTGATTTTGATGAAATTTTACACACATAATGGGGGGAGGTAAATAGATGAATTTAGAAATTTCCATAGTTGCGGCCCAAAAACGATTCTAAGAGGTGAAATCACCTCTCATATGTAGAGCGGCTTTTTGTTTTTCTCGATATATCTCGAAAATTATTCGAGATATCAAAAAATGTTTTATACAAAAGTTTTATGGTGAAAACACTTCTATTTAACCACATTAATAAAATTTTGAAAAAAATTATTTTTTTCAAAGATTTTTGCCCTTGTTAGTCTTTGATTCTCTAGTGCCAAAACGGCTCATTTGCGGACATAAGTTTATTGACAAAATTGGCTTGTTTTGGTGTCCTTTATAACTACCCTGAAGTTTGTCGGTCTAATTTTAGGACACCCTGTATATAGTCAATTTTCTTATATCGTCGATAAGATAGACCGCGGCCGATAACGCGTGCCGATCCAATTGCAACAGGTGACACGGGGCACGGGGCTGCCAGGTGAACGACGTAGCGCATAAGTAGCTCGTTATCTAGCGGACTGATCTGGCAGCGTGGAAGCAACTCTGGTATAGAGTCGAACGGTCGGTCAACCACAGTTGGCTTCGTATTGTTGTCTACGATAGTGTACCATTCACCGTCGCGGATGCGGAGTGTTCGGTGGGGAAACCCGAAGTGCGTGCGGCCTTACCGCTACTATCTTCGCCTGGCTAGCCTCTAGTCTGGCACACCCGATCCGAACCGAAGCTCGCCGAGCGGACGTATTAATGTGCCGGTTCACCGTAATCTATCCTCTGGAACAACGACTGAACGACGACTGCTGCTCTTGGTTGTCGCGACTCCGTAAATTGCCACTGGCTGTCCCGCGCACGATCTCATCACCTTAGTGATCTTACTTTACCTTACCTTATCTCTCACCTACCTATTCGCTTAGACTTCAGTCTATCATCTCGCGCATACATCTTGCATTCGCTCGCTCGTTATTCGCCCGTCATCATCGTGGTGCCGATCCCTATAGGGACCGGACATGAGAAGAGAGTTGCCCGCCACCACGTCGGAAGTGTGTAGTGCCAGTGTATAGTGCCTTTTAATGGAGCGTGTCGTCGACATATAAGCCGCTCTCGTCGTGTTTCTCGTTACTCGCAACAGGTACGTTGTTGAAAGTTCCGTTTCACGCATGGGGATTCACAAATCTCCCTTTCCCCTCTTCTATCCTGGCTCCTTCCGTTGTTTCGGCGATTGAGCTATGGAGGAGTGACTAGCTTATTATCCCGGGGAACCATCAGAGTCAAACAGGTTGAAAGAGCATATTCCGAACGAACAAGCGAAAGTACATAAACAGAACCGCAACGAAAATTTCGATTTTTCATTTTGCTGATGAAATACGTCCTCACGCGCCATTGCACGATCAGAATTCTCGAGGATTATTTAACGCTGAAAAAAGCGGGAACATTGTGTAGGAGAAATCTTGAATTTAAATAGTTTTTTAAAAGCATCTCTCGGTAGAATTTGCTCTTTAAAAAAATACTCTCAAAAAAGACCGTCTTACCCACTAAAACAGTCTCACTCATTAAAAAAAACCTTACAAAAGTAAAAAAATACATGCCAAGTACATAAAAAATATCCTAGTTTGTACACAACAAAAAGTTAAAAAAAAATATTTACCTCTACAAACTTACAAAAAAATTTTCTCCTAAAAAATAAAAAATAAAAACTAAATATGAAATCAATAGTTAACTAGCTAAGTACTTGGAAGCAATTCAGTTTGTGAGAATTTATAATTTGAAATAATATTTGTCATAAAATCAATCTTGCATTTATAGAAATATTATAGATTCTCTTGAGAAAATTAAAATGCATTTTACTTTTATTATGAATTTACACTATTATGTTCCAAATAAATATTTTGCATAATATATAAAATAGCACTATTATATTGCGGATTTTATTACAAATAGTAAAGTATAAAACTATTTAATCCTTACTGCAATAACGTTGATCACATCGATCACCAATTTCGAATTTAAAAGTGTCCCATGCTAAACTCGACTTGTTTTGAAATTAATCATAAGCTTAATAACCAGATAGGCCCGGAACGAAAAGGGTTAAGATTAAAGTGACATACAAAAACTTGGCGTGCCCAATCTGAAATAAAAATTTGCAAAAGATTATCAGAAATCATTATCAATATATTAATAAAAATGTATGATTTATAATGCGACCCAGGCACGTTTAGGAGGAATCTTGAATTTAAATAGTTTTTCAAAAGCATCTCTCGCGGCAGAATTTGCTCTTTAAAAAAAGATTCTCAAAAAAAGCTCTTTCTTATCAAGCGTCGCATTTACGGATAGATACCAGAATTCTCGGTCATCAGTTTTTAATACAAAAAGATTATGATTGAGATGTGAAATAATATACAAACAACCACAAATAACGCTAAACTTTGTACTACATATGTCGCGTCGACGAATCGAATAGATTTTTACGACAAGACTTGACGGTAGTATTAATAACAAAAAAAAACAAAAAAAAAACAACGAGTTGCTTTGATCACACAGCATGAATATCGCGCGCGCGGTAGGTGCTGTGATAATAGTAAGAGATAAGTATGTAACTATGAGATAAAGTGATTGATAAATCGATTTTAAGTCAAAGACATGAGTTTTACAATCACGCAAACACACATACACTTAATATATATATTATTACATCACATTTCTCGAGCAATAAATATTATTCTTTTATTTCTGATAATTTTCTAACGTATACTGAAGTTGTATATCGCGGATATTAATTTAATATGTCGCCATCAATAATTTATGAAAATATATCACTTGTGACAAATTTGACAATGCACGTTACGCGTTAATAAATTGTAAGAATTATAAATTTATTTTCTTTGTAATTGATTATTCACACACTACACACACATACAGAGGGAGAGCAGAGAGATAAATAAACAGATATCTAACATCTCGCGCGTGTCAAAATCAGAGTGCTTTTTATTTCATATTTTTTTAAATATTAATTATCGTTTAATAATTGTGATTACGATAATTACGGTGATTACGATACCAATATTACTGGAAATACGGCTTCCGAAACATTATATGTCTCAATCTATATATAAGTTGTCTTGTAAGGGATGCACATAAGGATTAACATAAGTTATACAGGCTTCCCCGGCGCTAAAAACGCCTCGTTCGATCACCCATTAAAGTCTCCTGCTCGCTCACATGACGCTACGCCACTGACCGTTCTCTGCGGATATTTTCAAAGTCAATGACTGCGACTGCTTACGCCCGTGCTTCAAGTTCATGGCAAGACACGAATGTCTATGTATGTAAAACGAAAGCAACGATTTTAATTCGGCAGGGGCAATAGTAATTCGTATACATCTACAACTCAAACATTACTCTATATTATTCTACAATCGACGCGGGGTAAATTTTTATTTTAAATATTACCATTATTACTTAAAATAAAGATTTACCCCTCGGACATGGGTTGGGTTAGGTTAGTTTTTTTCGGGATGCAGAGGGAAGGGCAGAGCCCTTCCCCGCCCACGCGTTTGATTTGTCTACACATAAATAAATGAATCTGTTAAGAATATATTTTATAAAATATACATGATCTCTGAAAATTACATATAATTTGTGGACATTTTTTTGTTAGTATTTTTTTAATAAACAACGAGGAACGTTTGAAATCTTTTGGAGGATATTCAGGACAGCGATTTTGACAATATATGTCAAGGTAAAGTTATTGAGTCCGTTTTTGTAAAGTTTTGCCATCATATGTCTTCAATACTTTAAAGTGATATATTTTATTTCGGAAACTACATGCGACCCCCACATAGTTGTTAAGTAAAAATTACTCAGAAAAATTCACTCTTTATAATATATCAAAATGAAAAAAAATTGATGTCACCTTTTATAGATATTTATCAAAAAATGTTTAAAATTTATTTTTTAAATTTTGTTGTACATGATTATTTTTCCACAGATGTCAAGGAGTATATATACATTTTTGTAGATTTTTTCAAGCACTTTGAGACGGCTAAAACTGCGACATATGTGACCAGGAACAGAGCAAAAAAAATGTGTCACCTGTAAGGGTTAATTAATAATGCAATAAATGACTAAAAATTGCCAAGTCTTATTATATGTCAATAAATCAAACGAGATATCAAGAATGAAATTGAAATGCAATTTTATATCGGGTAGTGGAATACTCGATCGCGACGATCGCATAAATAAAGCTTGTTTATTCGCGATTTGCTGAAAAATTTGCATGTGCTAGAGCACGCGTGTATATAACACAAAACATATTTGTAATTAACATAAAAAAATATCATATATGTAGTAAGATTTGTCAAGATCGTATTCTTAGAACAAACGCGACCAGAAGTCCGCCAATCTATCATAGTTTTTTTCTTAATAAATGTGCAAATGAAAAATCTCTTTGACTATATACATACATTTAATCAATAATTAAATTTTTTTACATTCAATTAGTCTAAACTTGTGCGGCGATGAAAATTAGATAGACAGATTAGTCGCGTTTTTAATGTCTCTATAATATCTCTAATTTTGCCCCGAGATAGATCCTAATTAGAGGATTCTTATGTCCCTGAAAATCTAAATTTAAATTTATTGGTATAGATTTATATAATTATTATCTTTTATTCCACTTCAAGTCTAATAAATTCAATTTTTCCGCTAAAAGCAAACTGCTGAGACTATCCTAATAATAATGCGAAGCATATATATTTGCTCAGTTTACGGGTTCAATCTACGAGCAGTAATAGTTCTAGCTGTCTTTTACCCTATTCGTTCTTCTAAAATGTATTGCGCAGCCAAGCGCAAACCCCGTTGCATGTCATCTGGAGAGAGAGAATAGAATTTTCCGCACTTCACTAAATTTTATCAATACGATCCGTTCCAATATCGAAGAATGGATCCATGTTCTATGTTTTATAGATTGCATTATAATCGTAAAACGGCGCGCGCGCGTGTGTGTGTGTGTGTGTGTGTGAAAGAGAGAGAGAGAGTGATGTGCATGTATGTGTTTGTCGTGGAAAGAAGCTTAAATATAATTATTATATAGTTCACACACACACACACACACACACACACACACACACACACACACACACACACACACACACACACACACACATAAAATTATTAATTTTTTCCTCAATTAGATCATCATGTGAGAATTTTTTTTTTAAACTTACGATTTATACATATATATTACATTATTTTCCAACAATTATTCTTCGGTTTGTATGGGTTTGAGAAAAATTATCTAATATATTATCTACGCTCCGCGCATTTATCTTCTTAACCCTTGTTGATCTATAAAACTGATTGGAGTCATTCTGAGACACATGACGCGGTGGTCAAAGATTATTCTATAAAATTCATAAATATTCTGTAACTAAATTTCATAAATTTCCGTGAATAAATTTCTTAAATTTTTATAATTTCAATTTTTGTGATTCATAAATTTCTATGAGTAAACTGACAATGAATGTGATTTAATTGTATGTAAAGACATATAAATTAAATGAAAAGATCTTACAAAAGAAGATCTGCGTAAAGTGCAACGAACATTATATGCTTTGATCAGACCAGCTTGCCACCAGTGTCAGTATGATAAAAATGTTCTGGCGAATTATATACATAAATACAAGAAAGATTCTAAACACATAAATTCTGTAAATAACTAAAAGCTCAATATTTAAATATTTTTATTTTACATCAGTAGAGACAGCTTACCGCGTAGATAAAGTTCGTCAATAGAAATAAGTAAACCAATATCACACACACACACACACACACACACACACACAAATTTTGCATTTGTATTGATATATGTAATATATTTTATTGTGTATTGCCGAGTTGTATAACATCTCTATATTAAAAATATTATACCGATTGGTATTGAGCAAAACATTTTTATGAGAGAAATTGATCGCATATGACATTTTATGATAGTTTGAACAGTTCATTACACATTAAACGTTTAACATTTTATAATATTTTTATATAATTATTATTATCTGCACATGTAATATACTTACTAGTTATTTGCATTTAAATATGACTCATGTCAACGAAACATTTCGACGTTGTACACGTAATTATTTCGATAATAAACAATAAGAGAAGGGGAGCATTTTTATTACTAACAATAAGCGATGTATGTGTCGTGCCTGAACGCACGAACTTTATAAAAAAGTGCATTCTATTTAAAAAATAATATAATCTCGACATTTTCGTCTTTGGATATTTATGTCTTATTTGAGCTCAGAAATATGTTACTAAAATTACGATGGCTATAAAACGCTTTTTAATCTTGATTTTAATCGGATTGGTCATGATTCGACGATCCGCGGATCTGAACATGCGACAGTATTTGACCAGATTAGATGGCTGTGCGCGCCGGATGAGAAATTGATCTCGAGAAGATTCACGGATATCATCGAGGCCGTATGGCTCAGCAACGTAAACTATCTAACCCACTTTTGCGAACAGGTTTTGCGCTGCTACTATAGTAACGGTGATCCGCCAGACATCACCGATGTCTATAGGGATGTTTTTTCCTTGAAATAGATGCAGCGACACGTGCGTACGATGCACAGTATCGTCAAATTCTTGGGACTCGCGAGTTCAAGTGATTTTACATTGTTCCTCTAACAGTTTCAATTAATTCTTACGAACTTGCAAATTTCTCTCATATCATATTTCTCTCGAATCTTTACACATATATACAGCGTGTCCCAGAATTAGACCGATAAACTTCAGGTTATACAGGATACCAAAACAAGGAAATTTTACCAATAAACCCGTATCCGCAAATGAACCATTTTGGCATTAGAGAATCAAAGATTAACAAGGGAACTTCGCGAAGCCGAAAATTCTGATTTTGATGAAACTTTACAGATGAATTTAGAAATTTCCAGTTGTAGCCCAAAAACGATTCTAACGGATGAAATCACCCTTTATATGTAGAGCGGCTTTTTGTTTTTCTCGATATATTTCGAAAATTATTCGAGATTTCAAAAAATGTTTTATACAAAAGTTTCATGGTGAAAACATCTCTATTTAACCACACTACTAAAATTTTGAAAAAATAATTGTTTTCAAAGATTTTTGCCCTTATTAGTCTTTGATTTTCTAGTGCCAAAACGGCTTATTTACGGACACGGATTTATTGACAAAATTGGCTTGTTTTGGTGTACTTTATAACCACCTAAAGTTTGTCGGTCTAATTTTGGACACCCTGTATATGTGATACCCGCGTGATAGGCATTTCTAAAATTTACAAATTTTATAGCAGAGAGTCTTTAAAAAAATCTCTTATTAACTAAAATTATAAACGTACATGATTGACACACATGATTTAGTTTTATATATCTATTTATTTCTTTTTTGTTTCTAGGCGGAGTGCCGACAACCACGACTTAAGAGATGGTCATCGTCACACGGGTAGGTTTTTGTACTAACCTCTGTTACTCTCTTGTCATCTAATTAATATAATATTATTCGTATTATATATGTATATATATACAATATATATATATATATATATTACGGTAATAAATAGACTATTATTTTCATCTGACCGATTTCTACTTGATGGATTTTGATAACATATGATCATAACAGTATGTTATATCAGAATGTTTTATACATATATGTATATTATGCTGTGTTCGTAATCTGTACTTTGTTGATCATAACTACAAGGATATCGCGAACAATTTTCCGCAGGTGAAAAGCGATAGAAACTTGCGTGTAAATACGTCGATCCATCGAATGGCGAAACCAAGCAAAATTCGATGAAGCTGCAATCTCGCGCAGTTTAAATCCATTACATTTACTGCTTTCCTCGTCATTCTCGAACACGGTCAGTAGGAATCTGTGACGAGTGAAAATAACCGAACGGGAGTCATCGTGTTCTCTCGTTGTAAACAATAATGTACCGCTAAATAATGCTCACGTAGTCATTTCGACGGACAACGCAGCAAATAAAACGCTGCTTCTTATCTTTTTGTACATACAATTTTTTATTCTCTCAAATTATTGCCACGTCGACGCTACACAAACCGTGAAAAAAGAAAATCAACATTTCTCGAAATATTCTGTGATCAAAGATGTAAAAAAAAAAGTACATGGAGAGGTGTTCGATTTGATAGCGCCAGAAAAGTGTTAAACAATATGCAAATAATATTTCAAGCATAAGATATTCTAATTGTGTAATGATCAATCTGTGTCAAAGTGAAATCTTACGAACGAATTGACTATGTGAGAAACCATACTCGACTGGCATAAATTTTGAGAGAAAAAAAAACAATAGTTGATAATAATTGATAATAGTTGAAAAATAAAGTATCCGCGCATAGTATTGCGCAAATCCATGTGCGTTTGATTAGTGATATTTAATAGCCGGCGATAGTTTCTGTATCTATTTATATATCTTGTAATGTACGCTTATGTTATCGTTATCGTTAATATGCAATGACGACCAAGAACACGCTGCATAAAAAAGAAGAAGAAAAAAAACTGGATAACGTAGACGATCGATTATACGGTATTTTGTCATGCGTACAAAACGATTATAGACATCAAGAGGACTTTGGTCCATTGGCTTTCTTATATCAGTAAATTCATATAATGTATTATACATAAACGAAAGATCGTTTTGTGAAAGACGATAACCGATACATAGCTTGTTGCTCGGTCAAATTTACATGAAATGTACGGGATGGAAAATAACTATTTACTAGGAATCCAAAAAGAAAATATGCGCGGGAAGTCCAAAACTTTATTTAACACAAGCTTACGCGCCAGTAATCAGTATGCCTTCCTCCAGCCTTCCTCACAGCTCAATCTTTTGGGATAGAATCTTAAGCTAGTACCTCCGCGACAACCACAACCAAAAGTTTTGTCCCATGTATACGTCTAAGAGATCGATAATTTAATTAAGTCATCATAGAAAAATCTATAAAATATATAATATTGACGTGATATTCTCTAATGCTAATACAAGAAATATTATACTAAATATTATACAAATAGAAATATTGCAAAACTTTTTTTATTAATTATTTTTGTCACGCCGGTAGGAGTAAATTTTTTGCTAGAACTGTCTGCGCTGTGCTTCATTGTCATTCCTTTCCTTCTCCACGCGATCGTTCGCTCGCCTAATATGTCTAATAATACCAAATAAATCATGCTTCTCAAGTATTCTGTATCTTCAAAATTAAACGGTAAATCATCCTCTAATTTTGTCAGAATATTCGTGAAATTTCTCTCTAGCATTCTCTCATTTTTTATTCCATTTGTAAATGTAGTTTTTACGGTATAATTGAAAACGTGTCGTTGGTGCATGCTTTGTATATGGGTTACGTGTAAATCATGCCAACTTCAAGTGTAAATATCTCGGTCTAGAGACTGTAAATCTCATTTAAATTGTACAGATGTTTAGATAACATATCTAATAATGTGTAGGCCAAGTTTTAATAAATTCTTAAAGAAACACTTCCGCGGAGATACTACCTTAACAAATTAGTGTTGAATTCCATATGACGCGCGAACGACAGATGACGCACGAATTTTGAAATGGGTGATCAGTTAATTAGGCATAATTGGCAGCTTTTTACTATTTTGTGAACAAGCATTATCTTCGTATCTCGCGCAAGTGAAACTGGCAGTTGTCGCATAACATAATGCGGATCATTTATGTGCCATATGGTTGTCTCTCATTTTATTGCGAATTAAATCCAATTACATCTATTCGATATCATAATTAACTTGAATGAACAAATTGAAGAGAATTGTGATAAACGATGATTTTTTAAATAGTTTTTATTTTAATTTTTTGCAATATCGCTAAAATACGCGTAGACCGCATAAATGAATCAAATTACAAAGTTTGTTTGACTTATTTATTCAAATGCGTTGCATCCTTTGTAAATTTTGAAGAATTAGTTGCCATTTTTGACTTGGCTTATAGCGAATATTATAATGCAAAACAATTTTTGTTTTAAACACAAATGTTTAAAATATGACAATGAAAATCAACATTTCGAGAAAAAAAATTGATTTTTTACTATTAGTTTCTTTATTTCTCTTACCTGTCAATTGTGAGTAATCTGCAATTAAATTAAGCAAGACGGTTTCATTAAAGCTCATCGAACTCCCACTGCACGAAACGCTCTGTGCAGTTCCGTATGTTGCAACTGTTTGCATTGGTGCGCGCGTGTAGTATCTATGTGTGGCACGAGTCTTTCTGTGGTACGAATACGGAGATCGTATACTTGATACACGAATACGTTCCGATTGTTCATTTCACCGGAACATCGAAAGAACTCATCCGTTTCTCGTCTTGAAATAAAAGCCCCTTCTATCTTTTGCTTCCACCAGCAGTTTTACTTTCGCTTGCCAAACCTTCAATCGCGCTTGATTAACGGATATATGATTATTGAGAACTAAAACCATAACCGATCCGAGCATCCGAAAGCATTGTTTGTTAAGGATTTTTTAACCCTTTGAGGATGGCAATTTTTTTTTTAAATCGAACTTTTACAGAATTTGTAAAAAATATCTGTTTAATGAAAACATAGGTTTAATTAAAAATGAGTTAAAATATTATAAGATATTTCTTGAAGCAGTTATACAGAGCACAACACATCACATTCTACGCATTCATACCTTGACTCTGATCTTCTCTCTTCTTTTCTCAATGACTGACTATAAATAACACATCTTCTTTGTTTTCTTTTTTACTAGACTTAGATTGTATAAGAGAAGGGAAGTGCTTATATCTCATTTAAATAAGTACACTCCATTAATGTTACGCGTTAGTAAGTATGAAATTTGAGCGCGATGGAATCCTTGCGCTTTTTTGAACTATATTATAAATGCCAATAGTAATGTAAAGAGAAAGCGAATCGATCTAATATGCGACACAGTTCAATAAGATTGGAAGTGATCGGTATAAGAAAAAAGCACATTGTGCAAATAATTGTGAAATAACACCTTTTTACTCGTTTGCGCCACGCATCACGTCAAATGGTAAAGCATACAGTTATTACAACGGTACATCATAACTCAATTTAGACCTGATACTCTTTCGCATTAATGCAAATTCCATATTTCGCGTTGATTGATCCTTATTTCTCGTTTTTCGTATATATTTGCGAACGCGAGAATTTTTTATTGCCATAAAAATCCCTACCATCCAATTTGTTCAATTGCTCAATAACGTAAATTACTAACGCGAGTTACATTTTTATTAATACAGTCCGAATTACTGCGTCCATGTATAACGCTAACGCCACGTTCACTACCTTCGACAATTATTTAGGTTACATGTACGTATGTCGTACGTATCTAACAGTAGCGTAGGCATACGTAGAAACTGCTTTATGGATACTTATTAACAATAAGAAAAATAATAAAAATAGAAACATGTCTAATATTCTTCTTTGATATGATGATTATTGTCTCAATCCGAATGCTTTAATATTGCAGAGAATGTGGAAACTTCCGAATGACAATTAAACAGGGTGTCCAGTCTCTGAAACTACAAACAAGGAAAACCTGGAATTCCCGGAGATTTTTTTGTACTTGAAAGATTAGAGAATTCTCATGGAATTTTATTAGGATTCGGAGAATTTTTCAAAAATTCTCTCTTTGATAATTTTATTTTTATACAGAATGATTCAAACCTTTGAATGTAAGGAACTACATCGTCGACAACAATGATAGAAATAATTTTAATTTGTACAAACTACTTTTTAATAACTAAGCAAAGGTTACATGAACACAATAATACTGTACAATGTTACAAAAGGTGTTTGAAGTGGCGACCACTACATTCAATATAAGGCTTGTACCGACTCAGGATTACTTTGAAGAACATGGGTTCCTATTCGAATGTTGCTATATTCCGATCCTTCTATATGCTCCTGAAATTTATCAATAATCTTTTGAATCACCTTGTATTGTAGGCAGTTGACGCTCCGCCCATAAACCAAAGTTTATGAATTATATGTATGTTTATATACATATATACATATACAAGGTGGACCATTTTAATTAATCCATGCGAATATCTCGAAAACTGAGCCCGATAGACAAAAATATTTCAAACAAAAGTTGCATGGTTTCGAGAGGACCACATGATAAAAATATGGACTTGACCTTGAGTGACCTTTTCATGGTGAGGTCAATGTGATCGATGTTTTCTTAAATTTAACAAAAAATGTAGTGCATATTTTTTATTGTAATTTTTAGTAATAAAAAAATGAAAATGTTATGCAAATGAAAAATCTTATAAAAATTATGTTTTTTTTCAATACATTTGCAAATCTAGTACTTGAAACTTAAATGACTTTGTGTTTTTCTTTTGCATGAGTAAAAAACATTAGAAAACGCGTACAATAGAAAAACTTATTTTAGAAAGTTGCACCCAAAAATCCTTAAAATATTCTCTTTATCTAGAATTTTGAACAAAAAATATCTCAGGGAATTTTCAGGAAATTCAGGAAACTTAAAAATACATAAGGAAATTTTTGGGGAACTTTTTTTGCAAAATTTAAGTAGACAGCCTGTTAAATAAATGGAGAAATGTCTAAATAAATATAAAAATGGAGAAATGCGGACTCTGTATTACACCATGTTGAGTTACCATGATTATCCTAATGATGATGCGTAATAATATTTAACAAGTTAATTATCACACAATCGTGTTGTGCTCCACACTTTGAGATCATGTGCTTTTAATAAAATGTGTATGCTCGAACGTAATGTTTTCACGGAAGGAAATGCATTTACGAAAATCACACAATTTCCATTGAACCGCATCATATTGCGGTAAAATTCTTGCGAAGAACAGGAAGACGTGTAAATATATTGAAATCTTTGCAGGGGGATTATATATGGATAGAACCAATCTCAGGAAGAGAATTTGATGTCGCGATCGGAGCGCGTGTAATTTCAGCAGAAGGCAGACGTATCCAAGTAAAGGACGACGATAACAAGGTATTATTATAAGATTATTGTCGTGTATATTTTTATTTACTTTGGAAGAAAATCCGAGATTTTTATCTAATCGTTAGAATAATAGTATCGCAAAAAGATCCAATGTTTTTTGATCCAAAGATTCCAAGTTTTATAAAGTTGAAAGTTATATTGTACTAGTACATATATAACGCAAGCGATTACAAAAACATCTTTTACGAATTAAGAAATAAAGTCTCTCAATTTTAATTGCAAATGTATTTTATTAAGAAAATTTCCAAATTCGAGACTTATTATCGATTTTGATTAATCGGATACTATCTATTCGGATGCCATAAAATTTTAAAAAAATAATATTCATCGACGAAAGTTTCGCTAAAAATAAAATAAAATCCGGCCGTGAAGAATGTAAAGAATTTCATTGCTCGCACTTTTTCTAAGATGCCCAATTGTTCTATTTTAATTCATCGACGAGAAAATAACTCCGCAGGAACAATGGTTAACACCAGAGAGACGGATAAAGGCCATGCATGCCACTTCGGTGCAAGGTGTAGAAGATATGATCAGTTTAGGAGACCTCCATGAAGCGGGAATTCTGCGAAATTTATTAATTCGTTACAACGAGAATCTCATTTACGTAAGTAATCTTATTGCATTACAAGGGCGAGAAATCAAAGAGAGACGGTTGAGCGAAATCAGGCAGGTACATAAATGCGACAAACGTATGTCGCAAACATAATGTATAACAATGCGAACATAATAATTTTACAGACGTACACAGGCTCCATCCTGGTCGCCGTCAATCCATATCAGATACTGCCTATTTATACCGCAGAACAAATCAAACTCTACAAGGATCGTAAAATCGGGGAGCTGCCACCTCACATATTCGCCATCGGCGATAATAGTTATGCGCACATGAACCGATACGGCCAAGATCAGTGCATAGTAATTAGGTACGAGAGAGTCCGGAGAGTTTCTGCATATGTGACACTAAAACGGAAGTCAAAGACGATTTATGATGCGCGACTTCACAAAACGCTTGATGATCAATCATTTTGAATGACATTTTGTTAAATAAACGAAGTTTGCAAAAAAGATAATATTTAATATTTCAAGCATAATATTTATTATTTTGAGGATAGTTATAATTATACAGGGTGTTCCCGGGTTAAATGGCCAAACTTGAAATATGAAATTAGGACCTCAAAACAAAAACAAAAATTTCTTCTGGAAGTATGCTCGCAAACGCTTCGTTCAAGAGATATTGACTTTTGGAGAACTATTAGGAATGAATAATTTTGAAATAATATAGGTTTATCCTCTTTATTGCTTTATAGTAATCAAAATTTAATTATTGAATGTTTTGTTTAATATATCAAAATGATGGCCTCCAGCCCGGAGAACATTGCACCTATCAATGAGAGAACGAGTGGCTGACTGACATTGTGCGTCTGTAATTTTTTCGCACGTTTGCACTATCCTCCGTTTTAATGATTTAAGATCATTAACAGGTACTTCATACACTTTTTGCTTGAGAACACCCCATACAAAAAGATTTAATGGTATTAAATCCGGTGAACGACATTATTCATTCTTATAGTTCTGTAACTTAAGAAGTCAATATCTCTTGAACGAAGTGTTCGCGAGCATATTTCCACAGAAAAATTTTTGTTTTGTTTTGAGGTCCTAAATTCATATTTAAAATTTGGCCATTTAATCCGGGTACACCTTGTATATAAATAAATATATTATAAAAGAGAGAGCATACATGTTATGCAGATTATATATTATAACTCACATACAAATCTTTTCCTTTGTATTATTAATGAAAAAAATCGTTTATTTTAGCGGCGAGAGCGGAGCCGGAAAAACAGAAAGCACGAAATTAATTCTGCAATATTTAGCAGCGATCAGCGGGAAGCATTCATGGATCGAACAGCAAATCTTAGAAGCGAACCCGATACTCGAAGGTGAAATTGTTATAATCAACTTGTGTCTAAATTAAAGGCCGAATTAATTAATGGATGGTCGAACGACATTTTATTATAGCCTTTGGCAATGCAAAAACCGTGAGAAACGACAACTCTTCCCGTTTTGGCAAATACATTGATATCCACTTCAACGAGCAAGGTGTAATAGAAGGAGCCAAGATAGAGCAATATCTTTTGGAAAAGTCACGGATCGTATATCAAAGCGCAGATGAGAGAAATTATCATATTTTTTATTGCATGTTAGCCGGTCTTTCGAGGGAAGAGAAACAAAAGCTTGAACTGGAGGATGCATCGACGTACAAATATCTCATAGGAGTAAGTAAAATTAATAATAACAATAATAATAATAATAGTAAAAAGATGTATATAAAACAACATAAGAATAATACAATATATATATACAGTATAGTCTTCTTATAAATTTAATCTCCTTGTCAATTTAATACACTTCTACACGTATTTTCACAAACACTAATATTGCATTTCCTCTGTAAAAATATATGAAAAGAAAGATATATGTAGATCATAATAAACGCATTAAAAACAATTTAATTAATTGAGTGGCGAATTTATCGCTGCACATTTAAAAAATATACGATGATATTTAAATATAGAGGAAAATGTTATTTCCGGGACCCCTTAATTTGATAAGTGTATTTGACAGATTTTTTACAGAGAAAAAGAATGCCGCAAACCACGATGCGATCAATAGTTCTCGAGATATCGATGTTTCAAAACTTTAATTTTTTTTGAAAAAATATTGAGATTTCCAAATTTTTAGCAAGAAGTCATTTTCATAGGATTTTTCTTAAAATTTTTTAATATAATAAATTTTAATTTTGGTAATTATGCATATTAAGGTCCCACCCCCACAGAATAGTGATGTTGACATATGTTGTCAAGGTCATGACCCTGATCAACATTCCGAAGGTTTTAGCCGGCGGTCGTTGTTTATTCAAAAGTTATTAACAAATAAAGTTTGAGAAGTATACCACGTAATTTTCGAACATGTATAACATCGATTACGCATTCGATTTTTCTACACATAAATAAATGAAAAGAATACGTTGCTAAGAATATGTTTTATAAAACATACATGGTATCAAATTACCATCAATTGTAACGAAAGTATTGCTATAATTACGACTTTTAAAAATCGATATCTCGAAAACTATATATGGATTGTAGCGCATTGTGGTTTGCAGCATTCTTCTTCTGATAAAAATCCTATGAAAATGACCTATCAAATTGAAGGGTCCCGGAAATAACATTCTTGCCTAAATATATTATATGCACACACACACACATTACTATATCGACTAAATATTATATTAATATCGGACGCGCTTGTGTTTTATTTTATACATATAAAAGAATTTTTAAATGTTTTTTTTCGGTATATTTTATTTTGCTTTCTATTACACATATGCTCTATCAATATTCAATATACATAATTTATTTTTATCTTCAGGGTGGCGGCATTACTTGCGAAGGGCGCGATGACGCGGCCGAATTTGCTGACATAAGATCGGCTATGAAGGTTTTGCTATTCTCCGATATGGAAATCTGGGAAGTGCTTAAATTGCTTGCGGCTTTATTACACATGGGCAATATAAAGTACAGAGCCACCGTCGTAGGTATGAAACTTAATTACGCAAATTATTATAAATATATCGTTGACAAGACAGATCTAATTCTTTCATTCATGACTTCCAGATAATTTGGACGCTACGGAAATAACGGAACAAACGAATGTACATAGAGTGGCATATTTACTGGGAGTGCCAGGACAATCTTTGATAGACGCACTCACTCGCAGAACTATATTTGCACATGGTGAGACAGTAGTAAGTATTTTTTTTTTCATATGTAAGATTGTGAATAAAAATTTTTATTAGAAACGGATTATCACAACGTATCCTGTCGAAACTTTTTCATTCGTAGGTTTCCACATTGTCGAGAGATCAATCAGTCGACATCAGAGATGCGTTCGTGAAAGGTATATATGGCCGATTATTTATACACATTGTAAAGAAAATTAACGAGGCCATATACAGGCCGAAGAACAATTCCCGTAGTGCTATAGGCGTATTGGATATCTTCGGCTTCGAGAATTTCAATCACAACAGCTTTGAGCAGTTTTGCATCAACTATGCCAACGAGAATCTCCAGCAATTCTTCGTTCAACATATATTCAAATTGGAACAAGAGGAATACAATCACGAAGGCATAAATTGGCAACATATAGAATTTGTCGATAACCAGGACGCTTTAGATCTGATAGCTATCAAGCAACTCAACATTATGGCACTTATCGACGAGGAATCGAAATTTCCGAAAGTACGAATGCTCTGTTTTATAAGCTTCAGATAACTTAATGTGGCTGAGAAAATAATTAAAAAAGATATTAATGAAAATCATTGAAATCTCTTAAATCTCTAATCGGAAAGGAATTGTCAAAAACTGAAAAATATTTATTTATTATTCGTAACTTTAAATGTTTATACCATTTTTTTTTTCAGGGCACAGATCAAACCATGTTGGCGAAAATCCACAAAACTCACGGCAGTCATAGAAATTACTTGAAACCTAAATCGGACATCAATACGTCTTTCGGCCTGAATCATTTTGCGGGGGTCGTCTTTTACGACACTAGGAGCTTTTTAGAGAAAAACAGGGATACATTCAGCGCGGACCTATTGCAGCTTATTCACATATCGTCGAATAAATTTCTCCAAGCTTGCTTCGTCGAAGACATCGGAATGGGATCGGAAACTAGGAAGAGAGCGCCTACATTATCGACGCAATTTAAAAAATCGCTGGATTCTCTCATGAAGACCTTATGCAGTTGCCAACCTTTCTTCATAAGGTGCATCAAGCCAAACGAATATAAAAAACCGATGGTAAGCATTCTCTCATAATATTTTTTTTTACTTAATTAATTCCGTCGTAATATCATAACGACTTTACAAACACAAAATTTGATCCCAGATGTTCGATCGAGGTCTTTGCTGTCGACAATTAAGATACTCCGGCATGATGGAAACCATCAGGATTCGTCGGGCTGGTTACCCTATTCGTCATTCCTTCCACGAGTTCGTGGAAAGATATCGATTTCTTATCTCGGGTATTTCACCTGCGCACAAGGTAAATAATTTGTCAGATAAGTTATTTATTTATTTTTTTGTTAATAACACGCCTACACATACCCATACATTCCTCTCCTCCTTTTCTCTCTCTCTCTCTCTCTCTCAATTCTCTTATACTAAAAAACTTGTATCGTTAATCTTAGGTGGACTGTCGTGCGGCGACTTCAAAAATTTGTCATGCGGTGTTAGGCCGATCGGATTATCAGCTTGGGCATACCAAAGTTTTTCTTAAGGACGCTCACGATCTCTTTCTCGAGCAGGAGCGCGACCGTGTACTGACACGAAAGATTCTGATATTACAGCGCAACATTCGCGGCTGGGTCTATAGGAGAAGGTTTCTGAAGATGAGGATGGCGGCAAAGATCGTGCAGAAGTATTGGCGGGGTTATGCTCAACGTCAACGATACAAACGCATGCGGATCGGTTACATGCGTCTACAGGCACTCATCAGGTCACGCGTGTTGTCGCATAGATTCAGGCACTTGCGCGGCCATATCGTAGCACTTCAGGCGCGAGCACGAGGTCACCTAGTGCGTAAGATGTACCAGAAGAAGTTGTGGGCTATAGTGAAGATACAGGCGCATGTGAGAAGATTGATCGCGCAAAGACGATACAAGAAGACTAAATACGAATATAGATTGCATGTAGAAGCGCTGCGATTACGAAAGAAGGAAGAACGCGAATTAAAGGATCAGGGCAATAAGCGAGCCAAGGAGATCGCGGAACAAAATTACAGGGTAAAATGAACGTGATTTTCTCATTCTATATTCATTATTATAACAACGAAGAAACTGAATTTCTCATTTTTTATAGTAATATAGAAAGTAAAAAAAGCTCTATCTAATGTTAAATCGTAACAATAAAAGATCAATATTTTTTCTTTGCTATTTATATTGTATCACAACTTCAAGTTCAAGTTTATTTTTATTATACGTATATATGTATAAAAAATAGCATAAAAACTAGCAAGAACTCGTATTTACAGCGAAAACATTAATTATCTCTCGAGAACTTTGACCAGTTCCTTTTAACAAGTCACGATCACAATTCACGTAATTATTACGAATTCTTTGTGACTTTGCGTGTACAAATCTTAGGAGCGCATGCAAGAGCTAGAACGGAAAGAAATCGAACTGGAGCTCGAAGACAGACGGCGAATGGAAATTAAGAAAAATTTGATTAACGACGCAGCTAAGAAACAAGACGAACCGGTCGATGATAGTAAACTAGTCGAAGCCATGTTTGACTTCTTGCCAGACTCCAGCAGCGAGGCTCCGACTCCGGCGAGAGAAACATCTGTATTTAACGTAAGTCGTAATGTTTTTATATTTCCTTGTTAAAAATTGATTCTATACGTAAATCGATGAGGATCGGAAATAAGATAAATAAAAGTAATTTTGCTCTACTAGTATCTAATAGTAGAAATTTTTATTTATTCAATGAGAACAAAAAAATCTTTTTTTCGTCAATGCATAGGAAATGTGATTTCTTTATTCGTTACAGGATCTTCCTGCACCAAAAGCCGATCAGCAGGAGATAATTAGCCCAATTCAGATGATCTCAGAGGATGAGGAGGATCTATCTGAATTTAAGTTCCAGAAATTCGCGGCCACATATTTTCAGGGCAACATCACACACCAATACTCGAGAAAACCGCTCAAACATCCATTATTACCGTTACATACGCAAGGTGACCAATTAGCCGCTCAGGCTCTATGGATAACTATACTTCGATTTACGGGCGATTTACCCGAGCCGCGATTTCATACTATGGACAGAGACACGACCTCAGTGATGTCGAAGGTAACAGCAACGCTTGGACGGAATTTTATAAGGAGCAAAGAGTTTCAGGAAGCTCAGATGATGGGCATGGACCCTGTACGTATATATGGACGTCTCTCTCTCTTTATAATTGATATTAAATTTATATCAATTATATTAATATGAGAAGAAAACTCCTATACTTTACAGCAATATCTGTATCTTTTACAGGAAACATTCCTCAAACAAAAACCACGCTCTATCAGGCACAAGCTCGTGTCGCTAACTTTGAAGCGAAAGAATAAGCTGGGCGAGGATGTGCGAAGAAGATTACAGGAGGACGAATATACTGCCGATAGCTATCAATCCTGGTTAGAAGCCAGACCAACATCGAACCTCGAGAAATTGCACTTTATCATCGGCCACGGTATATTGCGCGCCGAATTACGGGACGAAATATATTGTCAGATCTGCAAACAATTGACCAATAATCCATCCAAATCGTCGCACGCGCGAGGCTGGATTTTGCTGTCCCTTTGCGTCGGCTGTTTCGCGCCCTCGGAGAAATTTGTCAACTATCTGCGAGCTTTTATCAGAGAGGGACCACCCGGTTACGCGCCCTACTGCGAGGACAGATTGAAGAGAACTTTTAACAACGGGACGCGTAATCAACCGCCGAGCTGGCTGGAACTTCAGGCCACGAAGTCGAAGAAACCGATTATGTTGCCGATCACTTTCATGGACGGTAACACGAAGACATTGCTAGCCGATTCGGCCACCACCGCTAGGGAATTGTGTAACCAATTGTCTGATAAAATCTCGCTGAGGGACCAATTCGGCTTCTCTTTGTACATCGCTCTGTTTGACAAGGTATCGTCCTTGGGCAGCGGCGGCGATCATGTCATGGATGCGATTTCTCAATGCGAGCAGTACGCCAAGGAGCAGGGCGCTCAGGAGCGAAACGCTCCATGGAGATTATTCTTCAGGAAGGAAATCTTTGCACCTTGGCATGAGCCGACCGAGGATCAAGTGGCCACGAATCTGATTTATCAGCAGGTGGTGCGCGGCGTCAAGTTTGGCGAATATCGCTGTGACAAAGAGGAGGATTTAGCGATGATCGCAGCGCAGCAATATTACATAGAATATCACATTGACATGAACATCGATCGACTGTACACCCTTCTGCCCAATTACATACCAGATTACTGTCTAACGGGGATTGACAAAGCGATCGATCGATGGGGGCACCTCGTCTTGCAAGCGTACAAGAAGGTAAATCTTAAACGAGAATTTCAATAAACAAATAGTATATGGTTTGTGAAAGTTGTACATGATGTACGTATAATAGGATAAAAGATAATTGTACAAAAGCATTAATATAAATCTGTTCATATGAGAAGAAATATAAAAAGAAATATAAGAATAATTTTAGTAGGAAATTGAATAGATAAATTTTACATATTTTAATGTAAATCTAATATTATGTTATTTAATAAAAAAGAATGTTTACATATATAAAAAACAAATAGAAAACAAATTCTTTATTATTTTAAAAGAGAGAAATTTCTCATGTGTAATTAAGGCAAAAAATATATTTTTTCTAAATTTTCAAATGTTAAATCATGAAAAATGTATTAATAATGTGGACAGATACAATCCGTCAACTTATCGATATTTTTGACGTTTTATTTTCAGAGTTACTACTTAAAAGAGAAGGTACCAGCGTTACGCGTTAAAGAGGATATAGTCAGCTATGCGAAATTCAAGTGGCCTTTGTTGTTTTCTCGTTTCTATGAAGCTTACAGAAATTCCGGACCGAACCTGCCTAAAAACGACGTTATCATAGCTGTCAATTGGACCGGAGTATATGTCGTCGACGATCAGGAGCAAGTGCTCCTAGAGTTATCTTTTCCTGAAATTACCACCGTATCTAGTCAAAAGTATGTAACGCGTAGCACGACTAAAAAATTAAGTTTAAAATCATAAAACACTTCAAACTTGATGATACTTTTGCAGAACAAACAAGATGTTTACACAAACATTCAGTTTGTCAACGGTACGAGGAGAAGAGTTCACATTCCAAAGCCCGAATGCAGAGGACATTCGCGATTTAGTGGTGTATTTCCTGGAGGGGCTGAAGAAGCGCAGCAAGTTCGTCATAGCTCTCCAGGATTACAAATCGCCGGGTGAGACTTCGTCGTTCTTGAACTTTCAAAAAGGCGACCTCATCGTCCTCGAGGATGAGAGCACCGGCGAGACGGTACTTAACTCAGGATGGTGTATCGGAGCCTGCGAGAGAACCGGCGAAAAGGGTGATTTTCCGGCTGAAACTGTCTATGTATTGCCTTCCTTAACGAAACCACCCAACGATATATTGGTACGTCAATGTATGGATCATTTTCATTATGCGGAAAACTGTAGATTTTTAATCATTTTTTTCCGAGAAAAAAAATCCAAATAATTTATATTTATTAATACTATATTTTATTTTTTGTTTTTTTCGTGAAGTTTCTTTTTTCTTCTGCACGCGAAATCTTTCTTTCTCTTTTTGTAATTCAACTTTTTGTTTCTCATTTTGTTTCATTTCTATTTCTTTTTTAACATACAAAAATTAATATGCCTTTCTCTCTCATGTGAGATATAATTTAAATTGCCCGGACTCTAGTAAAAGCCAGACACAGATGGCAAAACGGATACGTAAAGGACCACGTACGATTCATATGAAAAAAAACCGTTGTCGGTCAATTTGCTTGAATTTGTGATATGTTATAGTTCTTGTGTCCCTGATCAAAAATGTCAAGTTACAGAAACTTTCTATGTCTGAATTATACGGGTATACAAGAAGTATCGGAACTCTTTAATATTTTGAAAAATACGCATTTTAGAAAAAAATGTTCCACATAAAAGTTATAGAGTTGTATGTGACGCATTACATAGCAATATTATATTCTTTCTACTCTAATCTTCTTCTGCCGCGTAACACTTATAGAAACTATTTATTTCTAATTTTTCAATAATAATTTTCAGGCCTTATTTAGTATCGAAGGCACGGAGAACACTCGCAGGCTCTATCCACAGCAGATAAACGGCGTGGATTCGCGCGATAAACCTCACACTCTTTTAGAATACGCAATCGATCATTTCAGGTAAATAGAAATATTACAAAACACTATATCTTATATTTTCGAATTAGATGACTCATGATAATTTTCCGATTGCTTTTATCTTAGAACACCACCAAAGAGAACGATGTCTAAGACGCTGACTTTAACATCTGCGCGACGTGGTCACACGGACGAGTTATGGCATCACTCTAGAGAACCGCTAAAGCAACCGCTTTTAAAAAAACTCGTGTCTAAGGAGGAATTGGCCGAAGAAGCATGCTTTGCCTTCAACGCCATTTTGAAGTATATGGGCGACCTACCGACAAAACGGCCGCGCATCGGCAACGAATACACGGATCTGATCTTTGACGGACCGTTGAAGAATGAGATTTTACGGGATGAAATTTATTGTCAGATTATGAAACAACTCACCGATAATCGCAACAGATTGAGTGAAGAGCGGGGATGGGAATTAATGTGGCTCGCCACTGGACTGTTTATTTGCAGTCAGAGCCTCTTGAAAGTACGATATACATATAGCTATCACACTGATCATTAAATTTCTTCGAGCACGAATTAAATTTCTCCATAGGATGTTATCAATGATATATTTGATGAAAAGTCGATGGTTTTATCGTTTATTTCAGGAATTAACTCTGTTCCTACGTACAAGACGCCATCCTATATCCCAAGACTCTTTACAGAGACTACAGAAAACCTTGCGCAATGGTCAACGGAAATATCCGCCGCATCAAGTAGAAGTTGAAGCTATCCAGCACAAAACAACGCAAATATTTCACAAGGTCTATTTTCCAGATGATACAGACGAGGTATGTACCTTTTATTATTTAATCTTACCTGAACTTATATATGATAAGCAATCTTAACAATTTTGTTCTTGACAATCATTTGACCATCACATTTCCGTTTATAGGCGTTCGAAGTTGACTCATCTACTAGAGCGAAAGACTTTTGCCAGAACATTGCGCAGAGACTCAATCTGCGATCGGCCGAAGGTTTTAGTTTGTTTGTTAAGATCGCCGATAAAGTCATTTCTGTCCCAGAAGGAGATTTCTTCTTTGATTTCGTACGACATTTGACCGATTGGATCAGGAAAGCCAGACCGTCACGAGATGGTATGCATCTCTTTACAACTTTTAATAGGAATTATTATTTTTTTACATGTATTTATACATTTTTATATATGTATATATTAATCAATTGATTATTCAAAGGGGTTATGCCGCAATTTACATATCAAGTCTTCTTTATGAAAAAGCTTTGGACAAATACAGTTCCCGGTAAAGACAGAAATGCTGATTTAATTTTCCATTTCCATCAAGAACTTCCCAAGTTGCTAAGAGGTAAGTAATGGCAGGTATTTAATTGTACATTGTAAAGTATTATATAATTATAAATCACATTTCGCGCGTTTTTATCGCTCAATGTATAGGCTATCATAAGTGTATGAAGGAAGAAGCTTCGAGGTTAGCAGCTCTGGTATATAGAGTACGATTCGGCGAAAACAAACAAGAATTACAAGCAATCCCGTAAGTATTTCACGTTACATAATAATCTGATAAAACATGAAAGAAAAATATCGACTAATTTCAGGCAAATGTTAAGAGAACTCATACCAGGTGATTTGATTAAAGTACAAACTGTTAACGATTGGAAGAGATCGATAATTGCTGCTTATAATCAAGACGCTGGTAAGTAAAAAGTACAGCATAGTTCGATAGAACCTATATGCGTTATAAAAAGAGACTGGATTTATCAAGATACTTTATTGTAGGCATGAGTCCGGAAGATGCAAAAATCACATTCCTAAAAATCGTATATCGATGGCCGACGTTCGGTTCCGCGTTTTTCGAAGTGAAACAAAGCACGGAACCGAACTATCCCGAATTACTATTAATCGCCATCAACAAACATGGTGTGAGTCTAATACATCCTCAATCAAAGGTAATAAAGATTACTTTCTCCCCCTACTCTTCTTCCTCTATTTCTTCTTTCCGCCCTTCTTCCCTTTCCCTCCCCCCTTTCCCTCCTTTCCGCCGCTCTCTCTTCTCTTTTTCTTTTCTCTCCTCCTCTTTCTATATATAAAATATAGATATAAAATAATGTTTATATAATATATATACGGTATATATGTATGTATACGATATAAAATATATATATTAATATAAAATGACAAATTACAGTATGTTTACAATTAGTACATGATCTATTTTCATTATTATAGTAATTTGGCTGTTAATAATTTCATTGTACATATATTTCTAGGACATATTGATTACACATCCCTTTACGAGAATCTCTAATTGGTCGTCTGGCAACACCTACTTTCACATGACGATAGGAAACCTCGTGCGAGGCTCGAAACTCTTATGCGAAACTTCGCTGGGTTATAAGATGGACGATCTCTTGACTTCCTACATTTCGCTGATGCTCACGAACATGAACAAGCAACGCACGATACGAATCAAATAAACGAAACTAATTTCGCAATATTTTGTGTTCTCTTCGATAATTTTTGAATTTGTTTTTTGTGAGCATGTGTTACATATAAATTTGAGAATAATTCTATATTACAGACATACACACACAAAACCGTCCGTCATATTGTCTCATTAATTCTACTTCCATCTGATTGAAAATGCGAGAAATTATTTGAACTTATATTTCTTCACGTACTTATTCGTCACTGTTCATGTTATATTATTATACACAACATAAAAGTTATTTAAGTATCTTTACACGAACTTATGCAATCACCTGATATGTATGTATACGATATAAAATATATATATTAATATAAAATGACAAATTACAGTATGTTTACAATTAGTACATGATCTATTTTCATTATTATAGTAATTTGGCTGTTAATAATTTCATTGTACATATATTTCTAGGACATATTGATTACACATCCCTTTACGAGAATCTCTAATTGGTCGTCTGGCAACACCTACTTTCACATGACGATAGGAAACCTCGTGCGAGGCTCGAAACTCTTATGCGAAACTTCGCTGGGTTATAAGATGGACGATCTCTTGACTTCCTACATTTCGCTGATGCTCACGAACATGAACAAGCAACGCACGATACGAATCAAATAAACGAAACTAATTTCGCAATATTTTGTGTTCTCTTCGATAATTTTTGAATTTGTTTTTTGTGAGCATGTGTTACATATAAATTTGAGAATAATTCTATATTACAGACATACACACACAAAACCGTCCGTCATATTGTCTCATTAATTCTACTTCCATCTGATTGAAAATGCGAGAAATTATTTGAACTTATATTTCTTCACGTACTTATTCGTCACTGTTCATGTTATATTATTATACACAACATAAAAGTTATTTAAGTATCTTTAGAATCATTTAATGCTATAATTTATATAAAATATGGAAATCGTACACTTGATCGTATTTACCTGTTAATTTACGATTCATAATAAGAAAAAATAACAAACTATATATGTACACAAGTTGTGTTAACTGAAAGATTTGTACATGATTTACTTACAGTTAAGAATTTCACCGCAGCTTTGTATAAAATATTACCATCTCTATATTTTAATTATTATTAATGGACTTTGTGTTCAAATTAATAAGATTTTAAAGCGCTCTCGTGCGTGTTAATATAACAAGGGCATAATAGCGGTTATACGTATAATTTTTATTTGACAATAACGCAATTTGTAATAACTTCGCGCACCTATATATGATAACGAATGACCAGAATGTTATACCTGTTCAATGCATATACGCGCTTATTTTATAAATGGCGTGGATCAAATGTCAGAAAATCATGAATTTGCATGATAATACAGATATAAACTGACGCGATCTACAATAAGAAATATCTCAAATATCGCTTTGTCTATATACAGAGTATTTTTCTGAAATAAATGCCTCATATAAGAATGTAATTAATTCGCTTTTATAATTGTGAATAAAAACGACTATGTTCTTTACACGCAAGGTACAAACGTTAATCGTGGGTAAATTCCCATGGAATGTATACCATCGTTCCCCCTTTTTCCAACACAGATCTCTTTGCGAACAGATTCCCAAGCGATGCTATCTCATTTCCTCTCGGAGATGACGGTGTTTTGATTACTTCTTGTAAAAAAAGAAGGAAAAAGAGATCCAAGCGTTAATGATTGAAAGCATCGCATCAAAGAAATCTTAACTCGCTGAAAAGAAATCGCCAATTTTTTTCATTATTCGCTAAAGTTATTTAAAAATTGTTAAAATAAAAAGTATTAGATATTTTATTTGTATGTATGTGGACTTAACTTTTCCTCACATAAAAAATTTACGCTGAAATCAATTCCTAATTCATCAATCTGTGATTGAAAAAAAAATTACGCGTGAGATTATTGATATATATATCTTATCTATTATAAATTTCCACGTCAGATATATCCCTAAAAACTTACCTTTTTTAAAAAAGGTTAAAAAAAGGCGCCAAGTACGCGCCACTTGTGAAAAACCGTTATATATATTTATAAAATAGTGTTATTTTAAATTGTGTTATTGAAAATAAACTTATAAAAATATTTTAACCAAAAAAATTGTACAAATATATTCTACAAAAATAATGATATCAACAAATTACGCCAACTGAAAATAAAAAGTTATACAAATATTTTAACCGAAAACAGTTGTACAAGATATATAGCTATATTTTAATTTCTTGTATATAAAAATAATAATATTAAAAAATTACGCTATAACTAAATTAAAATTTATGCTATATAAAATTTATTTATTTCCAATATTAAAAGAAAAAAATATATCCAATAATACAAAACACAAAAACATAAAATTCAAAATGGTGGACTCAATATGGCAGATGTCAAAACTTAAAAAAAGTTTAGATTGCAATCTAAACATTTGAGTCCACCATTTTGAATTTGACAATTTTGACATTGGATTCGTATTCAGCGATCTAAAAAACTCTTAAGTTTAAATAATAATTGAAAGCTATTTGGTATAAATTGTCAATGATCTAAATCACAGCTGACTTCTGCAATACACACTCCATATTTAACCATGGATATCTCATTAACCATAACCGATACTAAAAATTCCTTTTGAGGGTTAAAAGACCTAACAATAAAACATACTTTATTTTGATTGTAATAAAACTTCTCCAGCACGTCACATATTGTAGCTATAATATGACAAAGTTTGTGAAAATAACCCTTTTTTGCAACTTTAATTGCAAATTTCTCAAAGTTCTGACGTGGAAAAGTGAGATAGCCTATATTTCTCTCTCACTCACAGGATTTTGACGAAACATGGACGACATGCTCTTATGGCTAGTCTCTTATTAGAGAATCTCTAAAGGGCCGTCTACAATGGCAGTAACAAGGCTTAGGAGAGTATACTTTTAAGAGCAAATGGGCAATTCCCATTTGCTCTTAAAAGTATACTCTCCTACTCCTACAGCCTGTTACTGCCATTGTAGACTGCCCTTTAGGGCCAATTTCACCAAGCTCGGTTAGATGAACCGACGGTTAAAATTAGCAGGATTCCAACTGAAATGATATGAATACTTGGTTTTCCTTCACCTCTATTTTCTGTTGGCCACCCTGCTAATTTTAACCGTCGGTTCATTTAACCGAGCTTGGTGAAATTGGCCCTTAGAGTCCTATATAATCAGAGAGGCGACATCGTTACCCCCATAGACATAGTATATCTAGACCGAGTGTTGAGGAGTGGGGACCGATGCCCACTCCTCAACACTCGGTCTAGATATACTATGTCTACGGTTACCCCCTTCATGCTTCCCATGATCGCCATATTGGGCCCGCAGCTCTCCATTTGTAAATCTAAAATGTCTTTAAAATGTCTCAGAGATATTTAAAATGTTTTTTTTTTTTAGAAAATAACATTACAAATATATTTTTTTCCCACTTACGGTACGCCGGTTGCGGTTAGTTTGCACATAGGATTCACTATTCACTACGGGACCAACATGGCGGTCAGCGCAAGCGAGACGCTATTGTCGCCTCTCTGATTATAGCCGTGTTCCGATATTCACTGCCAGTATTGAAAATCTATAGTATATGTGACGTAAACTATAGATTTTCAGTACTGGTAATGAATATCGGAACACGGCCTATATAGGACTCTAATCACAATTAAACATTCTTATTACGGTTTTGCAATGCTTCATTGTGATTGATCAATTTGCTTATGGCCTTACGATTACGACTAAAAGTTTTTCACGTACACTGGCCTTAAGTACTGTCAGCTATCAGGGCTGCGTTCGAGAACATCACCCATGTGCACCGAGCGTCGTTCTATCTTTGTTATTTATTGAAAGTTGAACAAAGATAGAACGACGCTCGTGTGCACACGGGTGATGTTCTCGAACGCGGCCCAGCGCCGCTAGAATGCGATAGAAACGAGAACCGTTTCGTCCGGAAACGACCAAGGCGACTAAGGCGACCAACACGTTACTTACTCATAAATTTTCTGTTTCGGACTTTGCATCGTAATATCTCCGTTTTTATGTTATATGTGTAGAACGAAAATAGATACTTTTCTCATATAATTGAAACTCAAGCTATCGAATAAGCCTAGTAAGAACTGGATCTATTCAGCGATTATTGAGAACTGATGATAGATTCTCAGATTACTCTGAAACTCTGAACTGGCCGACTCGCGTATGCAAGGTATTCGGAGTCAATCGCACCACCCGTCGTGTGCAGATAGAACAGGTAAAACTAAGAAGAAAAGTCCTTTACCATTTCGCGCGAGTATAAGCGCGCAGCGAGAAGAGACAACCCAAAATTTTGAGGTCGCTAGGTGCGCGACGAAGTTTTGGGAGGAGCGCTCTATGACAACTGTTACGTATGTACAAGCGGTACATAATGATGGATTCTTGTGTCCTAGCAACTAGAGTTCTAGATTATCAGAGAGGCGCCAATTCTATTCTCACCATGCCCACCGCCGCCATTTTAAGACACAAACATCAGTAACGCTTATATATGTATATATCATACAGGGTGGTCCATTTTAAAAGAGCTAGTCAAATATCTCGAAAAATATGGAAGATACGAAAAAACGTTTCAGACAAAAATTGTTTGGTTCGAAGGGGGACATAAGATGGTGCCATTGATGTGACCTTGGATAGTCATTTGAAGGTCACATGAAAGTCACTTTCAATTTCTTGAATGGAAACCCCCATTTTTCATTGCATATTCTTATAGCTTATATCGAGAGCTTTCCAAAACACTATAATAAAGTATTTTTTTATTAAGTACTTTTTGAGTTATTTTATATTTTAATCTGACATATTTTGATATAAAAAATAAAATATCTCGTAAAATATTTAGTTTTCGATAATCTTTTGTCTGAAACGTTTTTCCGTATCTTCCATATTTTTCGAGATATTTGACTGGCTCTTTTCAAATGGACCACCCTGTATACACACACACACACACACACACACACACACATATATATATATATATACATATACACATATATGTTTTAAATATGTGCAGCTTAATTTCTTCATATATAACATATTATAAGACATTTCTATTTACCGTGGTAACAAGAAATTATAATATGCACTTATTTAAACTTTTAATATTAACACAACCACATTTGATTGACAGCTGTCAGGCTGTACGTGTGACGTTTGTATTCTAACATGGCGGCTATTTTAATCGACCAATCAGGAAGTGGGAAAAGTTGGCGCCTCTCTGATAATCTAGGACTCTACTAGCAACCACATATCAATGGACCGTATTTTCTTTGCGCGCGCTAATTTTTGCGCGAATTGGCCAATTTTTCTAAATTAATTTCTCGATAATTATTGCAAATATCGCAAAATGATAAAGGACTTTTCTGTTCAGTTTACTGTGCTCTATCCGCTCACGAGCGGTGGCACAATCTTTACCAGACATCCTGTAGATACACGGTGCGTCTCCCCGTTGTTGCGCGCGGTCTTTGTTTCGCGTGACTTAGCACGAGACACTACCGTGAGTACCGTGTCTCTTGATGTATATATGGGATAAAGGATCAATCAGGAACTGACATCGATTAAAGATCGAGTAAAGATTGTGTAGTACAAATTGTCAGTTTATTCTAAATTATATAGGAGAAGATTAAAATTCATATTTTTATATCTTTATTGTACTTATTGATATAATTACAATAAAGAATATAAATGTAATTTTCAATACATTCTTTTCAAATCGAAGAAGTACTGAGAGAAAATCTTCTACACAGATTATAATACAGAAAATCCTTCATCTGAAAAAAACTCAAGTATCATAGCACATAAGTCCTTCTAAGTGTATGATCAGGGTGTCTACTCAAATCTTATGAAAAAATTCCCTGAAAATTTTCTATTCTTCTCCAAGTATTCTTGTTCAAAATTTCAAGAAAAGAGGCTAAAGATTTTTTTAGTGCAACTTTCTAAAATAAGCTATTTTTTATTGTATAATTTCGTTTTCTGATGCTTTTCAGTCACACGAAGAAAAAAGACAGAGCCACTTAAGTTTCAAGTGCTAGATTTGCAATCTACTAAAAAAAAGAAAAAAAATTGAATGACTTGCTTAAAATAAATATTTTCCACTTGTATATCTTCATTTCTTTATCACTAAAAATAGCAATAAAAAGAATATGTACTGCACAATCAATATTTTGTTAAGATGTCTAATATATAAACAAAGATATATATTTATAATATATATTCATAACTTGGTTTATCGGCGAATTGTAGATTGCTTACAATATAAAGCATTATCAAGGAGAATTTTTTAAAAAATTCCCTGAGTCCAAATAAAATTTCATGAGAATTCTTTGATTTCTTCAAATATAAAAGAAATCCTTGAGAATTCCAGGTTTTCCAGGAAGTAGACATCCTGATGATATAATTAAATATATATTTTAAAAATAGCTCGTTTAGACATCACGGCATTGTGTGTCCATATATATCTCCATCTTTCTTTAATAAAAATAAAAAAAATAAAAACATTGTAATATAATAGATTCGATTTTTATACTTTACGAGGATTACAAGAGAATGATTAATCAAAAATTAATTTCACGCGAATACCTCAAAGGTATATGTTTAACGTAATTATTACACCGGGATCCGTAATCATGATCACAATAAATGCTGTACGTATACGTTTGAAATGCTATGTACATAAAATAACACGTATGCGTACTATATCAGAAAATCTATATGCCGTTTTTAAAATGGGATGATTATTTCTCCGAGATATAAAAAAAAGAAAAAAAAGATGCGGACAAGTTTTACTGACTTGATCAATCAATCTCTAGCCGTTTTTACAATCAGTACCAATTGGCGTGATACACACATTCACTCGCTAAAAAGAGTATATGTATTTTTTAATAAATAATAATGAGAAGTCTATTGACACTGCGTGTGCGCGCACGAATTTACAAATGTACCAAATGTCATCGAGCACGTCAGGAACGCGGGTTGAAAAATACACTGCGTATCCCTTCCTCTATCCTACTTTGTACATGATAGATCATTCACGTGAGACAACGCTCAGACGATCCGTATAGTTTCTTTTCGATTTTTTTTTTCTGTACATTTTTCCTTCTTCATGAAGTCATTTCCACGCGGTGAAATAACAAATCACCAATACTGGCGATCCCAATAAATTAGAATTTGCTTTACGATCTAGCGATGATGTGTACAGAGTGTCCATAAAGATCAGGACCGCATTTATCAACATGTTAATGGGGTCGAGTAGTGAGATGAAAGAAAAGTTCATATAAACTTATGTCCGCGAAAATGTTTTCTTAAAGAGTTAGCAAAAATAAGCGAGTAAAATTGTTCTTATAACTTGTTAAACTAGCGCCAGATTATGCGCGTATTCGCGATTCGTTTATAATTCGTGAACAGTGTGGATGGAAGATTCGTCAAATTCGACCAATCAGATTTCTTTATACCGTTCACGAATCGCGAATTACGAATCACGAATTGCGAATACGCGCACAGTCTGGCGCTAGCTTTAGACGTAATCACCGACATACAATATTATGAATATCGCATAATTCGCAAAAAAAGCGCAGTTCTTTATTGTAATCGCAAAAATAAAATCACAACTCAAACATCAGAATTATGACATTGAACAAATTAAAATGTAATAGAAGCAAAAACATATGTAGTGCAAAGTCTGGAAACCGTATAAGTTAAGACATGTAAAAAATAACTGAATAAATTATCTACTTCCGAGTCAACAATTTTGTTCGTTTATCTTTAAAAGCTTATAATTTTTTAATGAAGCTTTTTCGAACATAGATTTATATAAACTCTTCTTACCTATTCGATCCCATTATTATTGTATAAAATTGATCCCGACTTTAACGGACACCCTATATAAAGAGAGCAAAGAATGCTTTTATAATTACAAAACTTGCTATACCGATTTCCGAGTGTAATAGCTCCTCTCGTAACAGATATAGTGTTAAAAGCACAACCGTTCGGTGACCAATATGCAAATGTATAGACTAAGATTGTGTATTACATTCGTTACTAACTATGCTCGTTTAATAGTTTTTTTTTTAAATTCTTCATAAAATGCTAGACGAGACGTGACAACAAAGTTCCAAGGGAAGTGTTTCGGATGTATCAACAAAAACTTATTTCGCTCGTATCGAATCAAATCTTATATAAATCCATTCACTTCACTCTTGAAAATTTTATCGTCAGATTCCATATACTCTGTCTATACACTCTCGCGTAAACTGTTAAATCAAAAACTGCTATATAAATTATTATCTCTGTAAATTTTTGTTAACAAATTACGAGAGTTTAGCCTAAGACAGTTTTAGCGCGCGGGGTTGGATGTCCCACATGTAGAGTGCATTGAGCGAAACGCTACGTTTTCGTATTGTCTAAGTTTGCGCCGTGCTGCGCCACGCTATTATCGATTTCGAGTAATAAATCTTTCGCCAGATATGAGCACTCGTCACCGCCACTCTCGTTTCCATCATCGTTGTCATCCTCATCGTCATCATCGGGAGACACGATTGGCGTCGCACCGCCCATATCACTACTACATCGTAGACTTTGGTTCGCATTATGACGATTATCTAGAAGATATCAGAGACCCGACTGCGGCGGCTGTCCGTGGGTGTTCCAGGGCACGTCGGTAGGCATCGCGGCGGGTGGTATATTAGCCTGATTGTGCATAGTACGCGGCGCTCGCATGATTTCATCGGCCGGTGGACAGTGCGGACGCGGCCCTGGTTCGGGCGTGTACGTGAAGGTCAAACCGGTAGCGTAGATGATGCCGTCATTGCGAACGAGGGAAACTGGCACCTGCGTCGGCTGGCGCACCCACAGCCACTCGCCGCGAAACAAGGAAATGTCAGGCACGACGCAAAGCATGCTCTCTTGGCATCTGTACATAGTTTCGGCCTCGACATCGCCGAACCAGACTTGTAGATTCGGCGTAAAGTTGTCGCCTGTGAGCTCAAGCATCGCCACGTCACCGCCACCGTTGAGATGCAGACTATGGACTAGCGGTACCGGTGTCACCGGCGACCGTACCGGACCCATGCCCTCGAAGAACTGATATTCCGCCTTGTCCGTGCTGATGATTGTCCAGCAGGCGCCATCATTGATCATTTCCTTGTTTGCCTCTTTCGGGCAAGGTGTAGCTTGAAATTGTATTATACGCTCTTGCGATAGGCACAGATACATGTGATCCGTATCTTTCATGTAGAAGGCGCATTTATGCAATTGCGAAACAGGATCGTCGGCCTCCAAACTGGCCATCTGTTTGTCCACCTTGCGGATCACCAGTCGCGGCAGTGCCATTCCCGTCACGGAGCACACCAATTTCACTGTGCTGCCATAGTGCACGTAACCGTCGCGCACTTGAAATTCCTCCGACTCACTCTCATTATCGTCCAGGAGATGAATTGTGAATGCGCCCCACTGTGTCGAACTCGCGTGGAAGTTACCATTCTCCACGTGAAGATAACGCGTGCTGACCGTTTGCGAGCGCAATCGATTGAAAAGTGCCACCTTCGTGCCACTGGCGATGCACAGGTCTGCGTTCTTCAAGGACTGCTTCTTCTTGGACGGCTTCGAGATCACCTTGATACGCTTGCTGAGAAACACGCCGATGTCGTGGCCGCTGCCATAGAACATCTTGACGGAGAGCATAAAGTGCTTGCGCTTGTCCGAGTCGGAGATGTAGAGAGTCTTCGCTGCGCAATACTGTTTGCCATTATTCAGATCTAGTTGCTGCATATCCTGATCCGAGTTACCGATGCCGATGAAGGCGCACAGCTGAGCATTCTGTTCGCTTTCGCCTTCGCGCAGCATTTGCTCCTGGCGCATTCTCCAGCCATCGCCGAAGAGATAGATGCATGGCGGTGGGCAGAAGAACCGCTTCTCGTTACCATACGACTTTTGCGCGACCTTAGCGTGCAGGATTACGATCATCATGTCGCTACGGTCGCGCAAGTAACGCTCCATCGCCTCACGGGTCAATCGCTGGTCCTGTTGATCGGGCCTGTAGATGCCGGAGCCGAATCGAGGATAAACGGACATGACCGAGGTCGGTGAAGGCGGTGACTGCATACTATGCGCCATTGTTGGCAATCCAAACTGATGTGGCATATTTATAATTCCGGGCCTTAGGTGCGAACGGGATAACAAAGCTGCCGCCGTTGGCGCTGTTATATCTTCATCTTCTAAGCGCCAAGAATGACACTTTCGTACCGCTTTTCTACCTATACAACGAATTCAAATATCTCAATATACACAAGTTATAGATATACAAGTTTAATGATATTGAAAAAATACTACAGTACGTATAATTATCGTTAATTATTAAATAATTGTATAATTATCATTATCTTGTGGAAAGAGTTCATAGGGAATAGCGTACAGCGTGCTAGGTAAAGAAATGAAGAGGAATTAGACATACACAGATGAAAATATTAATCAAAATCATCTAATGAATGTAAACGCTATGCATAAAATACTAATTGCAACATTAATAAAGAGTAGGGCTGTTACTTTTGACAACTTCGAAGAATATATTCGTGCGAATGGCGAATTCGGGGAACGTTAAAAATATTGTAAATAAAAGAAATTAATTAATATATATGCTCAAAAAATATGTAATTATCAACATTAATTATAATTAATATTAGAAATTTCGGATTTTATCA
This sequence comes from Formica exsecta, assembly GCF_003651465.1. Taxonomy (NCBI): domain Eukaryota; kingdom Metazoa; phylum Arthropoda; class Insecta; order Hymenoptera; family Formicidae; genus Formica; species Formica exsecta. Next base: position 57,483 of record NW_021850682.1, read on the forward strand.
TATAATTTTATAAATGTACCTCGATATACCTCGATAGTAATTGCGGTACTATTACTATTATATTAAATTAATAATTGTATAATTTTGATTCTTCGAAGTATCGAAGTTTCGAAGATTCGTAGTTTCGAAACTTAGATCTTCGAAGATTTTAGTGCCAAAGGTTCGCATCTTCGAACCTTCGAAGCAAATCACCAGCCTTAATAAAGAGTAGTGGTGTGTAGAACACGGTTTTATATAACAATTCTTATTGTTAGTACGCAGTTAAAAAACAAATAAACAGCACATGATTTAATGATGTTTCCTTCTCTTAATAAATTTCTAATAATGTTTTGTATCCATGTACATACATCGTGCATTGAGTAGATTTAAAATAATCCGTGCGTGTGTAATACATGTATAATTATAAAATAATTGTAAGATACTTGGAAATAAATTATGGCGGCTTTATATCCCGCTTGATAATGTATTCGCATAATATGCAATAACGTCACTATTAACGCGATTAAGCGTACCAAACTGCATACAAATGTTCGCTCATTTAAAACTTCAGCGTGAGAAAAATTTTTGCTTTTTACGAGGGGAAGGGGAGGGAAAGTATAATTAATTCGAGATATCTTTCTTTGAATAAGCCACCAAGAATTGCTAGTCTTAGTACACAGGAAAAAGGAAACAATATACATGTATACATACGCGTATATCGTGAGAACCGAGCTGAGCTCATTTTTCCTGTATGAATTAAAGCACTTCTTGTCCATTACATAGGTAGAAAGAGATTTTATGTTTATATATATATATATATATATATATATATATATATATATATATATATATTAATAGCGTATTAAATACAATTTATGAATTATACAAAATTAACATTATCAATCGAGCATATACAGGATGTTCCAGGTTAGGTCAATGAAACTTCAGGGTCTTATAGAAAATTGAATTTGGAACAAAAAAGTTTCGATAGACATAGATCCGGAAACGCTTTGTTAAAAAGTTATGGCTAATTACCTTCTAATAAACTCAAAAAATTACGTTTTTTTGATGATTTTTAAAAATAACTTCAAAACTATTCATTTGAAAAAAGTAACGAAACAAATATGATAGGTAATTAAATAACAAACTAAATTACACCAATTTCATTTCTGATAAGGCGTTCAAAAGAAAATAAGCTCAAAACAATGAAAAAAGCAGAAACTTGAAAAAAACCATCTTTCGATAATCTTTATGTAAATACTATATTCGTAATGCAAACATTGCAAATGCAAACATAAAAATGTTCTTATTAAATTTTGATCGTAACTAATTACTTACAGAGAGTTTATTAGCTATAACTTTTTAACGAAGCATTTCCGGACCTATGTTTATCAAAACTTTTTTGTCCCAAATTCAATTTTCTATAAGATCCTGAAATTTCATTAACCTGACTTGGAACATCCTGTATACATGTAAGAAAATTTTATAATTTTATTAACCTTCTTTGTGGAATATCCGAGAATCTTTTTTTTATACTTCCCCTCTTATAGGAAATGAAATCTTACAGAAGCACTCAATTTACCAAATGTTTTATTTTGGGAGTAGTATCTAGTAGAGGAGTAATAATCTCTCTTTGCCAAAATCAAATTTAATTTGTATCAAATACTTTGATAATAATTTTAAATCTTAAAAATGATGTACGTTATATACCTAGAGTTTATCTATTTCGTAATTTGCTTTTGTTACTATTATATATTCCGTAATGTCACAATAACTTTAATTTTGCAGCATAATGCATATCAAATAATATGAGGAAGTAACACAACAAATTATAAAAATTAGTAAGTAATAGGCTAATAAGAGCCAAGTACAGTAAAGATGCTGATGCCACTAATTTCCTTAAAGACAGATTCTTTAATCATCCAAATTGTATGTTTCAGTCTTCTTTTGGACCGTCTTCAGCAATTACATACATAACTAGATAGAAAAGCACAAATTAGTAAACTATTATAACAAAATTGTTGAGATAGCAATAATTTAAGAATGCAGGAGAGAAAAAGAGAAAAGTATTTATCATACTTACATATGTCTTAACTTGCTTAGTTTAATCCGCGTAATCCTAAACTATCATTCGCACATTATTTGCCTAATAACACATAACTGAGTGTCTGATCAAATATCCCAGAAACAGAAAGAACTGTAAATTTATTGCTCACTAACAAGAAAAATATCTAACAAGCTGTGTCTAATATAATGATAAGGAATAGTAGAATATAAAACATGTGCTAATGTATACATTCTGGCCTTGTAATTTAAATTTCTCTTACATATTACTGTCATATGTGCTTTTATTTATTAAATATATATTTTTAATATATATATATATATATATGTTGCACAAAAATATGTATATATAAAATAAACACACACAACAGTTAAATTAACATGATATCGTTTCATACAAATTTGCGTAAACATAGGGAAAATTGTTTGTACTTTTTATGTACTTGGCGTCGCGACGCTATCGCGTCGCTTGATTAAAACCTCGAAAAAGGATCTTTTATGGACATTGTCTTGAACTGAAGTATGACTGAGGTAGAGATGAAAGAAGCGGGGTAGACTTTGAGCGTAATAAATGAAAAATATAATTACGCGCACTCACTCGATGTGAAGGATTATGAGATAATCGATTCGCGCGATGCGATGCGAAGGAAGCGGCGTGTGAGAGAATCAGACATTTGTTTATTTACGTTTTTGGGCGCACAGATGAGAGGTTACCAGGCACACACATTTATTCAGCGGACGAGAAAAAAGTCACAACTCGAGAGCACCCACCTCCTCATTTTCGCCTGGACGCCGAGAATAACCGCGTACCCGCATGCATCCTCCGAGCTATCGATCATCCGGAACGGCCGGCAAATCCCGACGATCATTCACCGTCCGCGAGACATCCGTCCTCTCGTCGCCTATATTCGCTCTAATCCATTCAAAAAACACCTGTTCACTCTCCGAATTTTCCGAACAGTCCTGCCAACCGCAAACTGAACGATGTCGCGGTAGCGGCGAGTTTAAATTTCACTCGTGAGGATCAGATAATACGTTTACGCGAGAGAATTTCTCCATTCTCTTTACAATCTTCTAGATTAAATATGCAGAATATAAGAGAGTGACAGCGTGAATTGTTGAGTCTCGCGCGACCAAACGTTGAGAAATGGCAGTAGAGTTCCTAACGCGCGATTGACGAATCTCCTTCTTCGTGATTGGACTGACACAGGATCGGCGATGTTAAGGGCCTACCCACACGGCCAACGACCGACAGATGACTGAGTTTGCGGCAACGACGTACATAGAGTTATTACTGTCATACGGTAAGTAAACTGTCCCATGAACGTGGCGGGAGTAAAAGAGGTGGGAGGGGAGGGAAGGGGGGAGTTCCACACGTGAGCTCAACAGTACGCGCTCTCCCGATATGTGACGATGTTTACATCGATGTATGAAAATCGCGCGCGAACGTCAGTGGCATTTGAAAAGTTGAGAAAATTTTGTCCATAGAATCGTCAACACATTCAATTATGTTAAATCACGTCCATTGATAATGTTGTATCCGGCGCGTATAATTTTTTTCAAGTTGGAAATATATAGTCCTTGTCACCTCGCGTATATATTAATAAAAGTTAATATTCTCGTGATCTTTATATAAAGTACTACATAAGTACACACTCGAAAACACAAGACAGTAAGTTTGTAACTTATGTGAGTCCTACCTGCCGTTCTGCAGGATAATGATTAATCCTGATTTCCTGTATTTTTTTTTGGATTATAGTCTGTTTCTGCGATGTAGATAAAAAAGTAATTTAATAAATCGCACCATTGAACGTTAACCGACGTGAGCGAACCGAGTATTCTCGGTGGTGCACTTTTAAGACTGTATTATGTATTCGAGAAGTAGATCAAGCACTCTCTCGTATTTTCTCTCTCTCTCTCTCTCTCTCTCTCTCTCTTTATTTGCAATGACACTTTTTTATTGTCTTCGACTTTTCGTGATGGCACGGCGCTTGCGCACGCGGATACGTCACTGGTGTTGCAGATTCTATTGTTTTACTGTTGTATAATGGCCCGGTCGACCCGAGCGCCTCCAGTTCCTTGCCTCCCTACCTGATGTGTGCTGCTCGCGGCCTCCTCTTCTCCCTTGCCCCCCTCTCCCTGTCCCATGGTTGTCATTCCCCCTCCCCGACGGCGTCCCCATGGGCCGTGGAATTGCTGCCGCAAAAGGATGTTGGGGTTACCCTGGGGGGCGTGGGAAAAACCTGCTCCTCTACCTCACTCCACTTCTGTGATGATGACGATACGATATATATGCCGTATCTATAAATGCCGTGCGTGCGAGTGCACGCGCATATGATATGTATATGTGTATATGAATTTTGTGTGTGTATATGTATACATACATACATATATACATACATACATACATACATACATACATACATACATACATACATACATACATACATACATACATACATACATACATACTCAGTTTTCTCGCGTGATTCGTGTGTGCGAGATGTGTAGCCATAGCCGATACTGCGTAATAATGCCAAAGTATATCTGCATGTGCGTGTGTGAGAGCGAATAAGAGAGAGAGAGAGAGAGAGAGAGAGAGGAAAGATCGTCGTGTAAGTGCTCGTGCGATGTTAGTCGAAATATTTTCCTTCAAACATTTCGAAAAACTTTTGGTTTGCTCGGGAGTTCTCAATTCTCTGTAATCAATTGTAATTTTGTGCACTTTTTCAAAGACTAACGCAATATTTTTCAAATATTTGCGAGAGAAAGAAGGAAGTAATGTGTATATATATAATATAGTAAAATTATATATATATATATATATATATATATATATATATATATAGAGAAACGCGCCAGATCTCGTTTAACTCACATGAAACAAGTGTACGCCTATACGTAATGATGTTGATACCGTTCTCTCTCACCGCGGTGAAGAGCTGATTGTTATCCAAACCGTCGAGAAGCTCGTCTCTGCAAACGTCTTTATACTGACCAAGAACTTTCCT
>NW_021850682.1:62774-63077 GCF_003651465.1 Formica exsecta
ATATATATATATATATATATATAAACAGACTTTCGATTATGCAATTTTACAATTTACGATCGACCTTTCATATAAAAAGAATCATCATTAATGCTTTGAATATATGCACATATTGGAGTATTTCTTTTTCGGGAAATTCCAAATAAGATTTTGCGAGAGAACAATCGCTTTTTACTATTTGTACGATAGCGATACATAATAGCGTTGCGATTATTTAACAAAAAGAAGGGCTATATATATATATATATATATACAGTGTGGTCCATTTTAAAAGAGCCAGTCAAATATCTCGAAAAATATGGA
>NW_021850682.1:63539-104004 GCF_003651465.1 Formica exsecta
GTTCACTTCCACAAGATTTCCCCCTCGATACCATACAACTTTTATTTCAAACATTTTCTCCTATCTCCAAAACTGTGGGAGTTATTCGGGTGGCCTCTCTTAGATGCCTCACCCTGTATACAAGATGGATCACTAAAGGTGTTACAGGCTAATATTGCTGAAACTAAAAGAGATATGAAAAAATAGTTTATATCGACATGTTGAGTACAAAGAGGGACATCATATAGTGGAAACGATTATTTTATGAGTGGAGGCGTTGAGGACATTTCAAAGTCAACTTTATTTTTTTAAATAAAACCTTATCTTTTATTGCATATTCTTATAGTCCTTCTTGAGATTTTTCAAAACACTATAATAAAGTATTTTTTCATTAAGTACTTTTTGAGTTATTTTATATTTTAATCTGACATATTTTGATATAAAAATTAAAATATCTCGTAAAATATTTAGTTTTCGATAATCTTACCGTAATATTTTTATGTACAGAATAATGAGACAAATCAATTAGTGTAAAAAAAATAATTGTTTTTAAGAAAAAGTATGTAATTATTTATAATGTATTTTTTTAAACAATTATTTGGTTTTTTCTTTACACTGATTGATTTGTGTTATTATTCTGTACATAAAAGTATTACGGTAAGATTATCGAAAACTAAATATTTTACGAGATATTTTATTTTTTATATCAAAATATGTCAGATTAAAATATAAAATAACTGAAAAAGTAGTTAATGAAAAAATACTTTATTATGTTTCCTCAACATTTTACTCCGCTAACAAAGTTTAAGCTCGCTAAAGCAAGCGGGTTTTTTAATTTTGGCTTCCTCATAGATGAAGCTTTGTGAGCGAAATAGAAAAATAAAGAAGCAATGTGCTATTTTCTTATTTTGCACGCATTTTTTATTTTTGTATAACCGTTATATAAAATTTAAAGATCATATTTTAAAATTAGACAATAAAGCTTTAGGGAGCTTAAGCTTTATGAGCGAAATAAAAAGATAAAGAAGCAATATACTATTTTATAATTTGCACGCATTTTTTATGTTTATATAACGGTTATAGAAAATTTAGAAATCATATTTTAAAGTTAGACAATAAATAAAGTAATTTTATTTTAATACAAATTTAACATTTCTCAATATTTTTATTTATTGAAAAATTCAAAATTTCATAAAAAATAAATCTTTTCACCAATTCTCATCAAATGCAATACCAACCATCCTTTAATGATACTCTATTCATGTAAAAAAATTTAACTCGATATCTCAAAATTTGCGGAAGTTGGAGCAACCACACACTTTTTTGGAAAAATTCGAAATTTTATAAAAAATAGACCTCTTCACCGATTCTAGCCAAATTTAATAATAACCATCTTTTAATGATACTCTATTCATGTAAAAAAATTTAGCTCGATATCTCAAAATTTGCGGAAGTTAGAGCAACCACATCCTTTTTTTGAAAAATTTTATAAAAAAAATTTATAAACAATAAACCCCTTCACCGATTCTAGCCAAATTCAATACCAACCATCCTTTAATGATATTCTATCCATGTAAAAAAATTTAGCTCGATATCTCAAAATTTGCGAAAGTTAGAGCAACCACGTCCTTTTGATGCACATACACACATACATTTTTTAAAAACATGATTTTTTGACATTTTAAAACATTCGAAACACATTGGCATCAAAATCACAAAAAAACAATTTTTTCACGAAAACAAAGCTTCCTCTATGAGGAAGCAAAAATTTTGTTTCTCTAACTATACTTATTAATTACACGTAACAATAGCAACAGTAATGTCCAAAACTATTCCAGATTATGACTTTCTACTAATATTTAGTATTGATATACATTCTTAAAATTTCAAATTTTAATCTACAACAATTATCATTGTATTCATAAAAAGTACTTTTTTGACCGCATCTTTCAGGGACCTTTTATTTCAGAAATGGAGCATTTCCGGATACATGTTTATACGAACATTTTTTCTCATTTTGACCTGGGAAATCTCTGCTTAAATTTTTTTAAACATTTTTTTGGAACATCCTGCATATACCCTAATATACGTCTTGACACATGAATTTATACATATATCAAAGCATATGTCTCGATATGCGTCTAAATTCATATTCTGTATAGTTGATCGAATGGAATCGTTGAGCGCGTTCAGGAGACACAACCGTTAAGCATCATCCTGTCAACACTCGACGTTGATTTGTTGGTTCTAGAAGTAAGAACCAATCACGTTCAATTGCTACTCAACGGTTGTGTCTCCTGAACGCACCCATTGAGCTTCTCTATAACTACAAACTTGTATACAAGGTGTCTCATAATAATCGTATCACGTTAGTTAACTTACAGAGTGATCAACATAAAAATTTCTAACGATATAATTCTCGTATATAATATTAGGTCTACCGGAAAGTTCTGTCCGTTTTTGGAATAAAACAAAATACAAATTTTTATTACCGTCAATAAACTTTATTAAATAATGTAATTGCCATTATTCGGAGAAGTATTGTCAGCAACTGGATAATTTAAATACAGCAGTCCAAGAAAAGAGGCCGCCGATGTTCAATAGGAAGAACATCATACTGCATCATGATAATGCCAGGCCACATGCTGCTTTGGATACTCGTCAAAAAATTGCAGAACTAGGCTGGAAAATTCTGTCGCATCCACCATATTCCCCGGACTTAGCACCCACCGACTATCACTTGTTTTTGTCCTTACAAAATTTTTTGAGGGGCAAAAAATTCAAAAATGAAGAAGATATCAAACAAGCACTGGTTCAATTTTTCGCATCAAAAGATAAAACATTTTTCGAAAAAGGGATATACAAATTGCCCTCACGCTGGCAAGAAATCATTAATAATAATGGCAATTACATTATTTAATAAAGTTTATTGACGGTAATAAAAATTTGTATTTTGTTTTATTCCAAAAACGGACAGAACTTTTCGGTAGACCTGATATAATACAAAATTTTAAAATCTGCTTTTAATCGCCCTATAAGTTAATCAACGATTAAATTAACCAGAGTTTGGTCGTAGTGGCCCTTAGTATTGCTTTTAATGGTCTAGTATAATATATAGAAGTCTGTGTCTTTTTTTAACATGTGGAATAAGTTTTTGAGGGTGGGAAAATGATCCAATTCGTAGAAAAGGATATATACATTCTGCATGGACCGCGCGATCTTTGTCAGGAATTCGCTGATTATATAGTCAAAACATTGACTTCATATGTGCTTTACGAATTTAAAGAAAAATAAATAATTCACAACCGTTTCCAATTTCATTTCAATAAAACCAAAACATTTTCTAGAAGTTTCCCACTGTATCGCTTTTGTTGCTAAATATCTGATGAGAAATGTTTATATAGCTCAGATAATATAAATATAATAAGAGACAGAGATCCACCCAAAAATATATCTGTCTCTTTCTAATTCTGTTTCAGGGGGCCTATTACGGTTTTTAAAACGAAGTGAAAATTACAAAAGTGAGGAAATTCACTAGAATATTTACATCTTCATTTGTCGAAATCTAGTAATTCTGTTCACTTTTGCAATTTTCATCTCGTTTCAAGACCCGTAGTAGGCCCCCAGTATACCATGTAGCTCACTATATGTATGAAATCACGAGTGTGAATTTACAGGATGTTTCAAAAGTGGAGGTCAATCGCTCGGGAGGTGATTGGGGATCCAAAAACAAGAAAAAAAATTGGTATGAACATAGGTCCGGAAATGCGTTGTTTTCAAGTTATTGCTATTTTTATGTTGAAATTTCAAATTGCTTTGCTTTCGAATTTTTTTTGTCAAAATTGAAAGAAGAGATGGTTTTTATGAATTTTATAACATAATTAAAGTCAAATAAAAGTTGCGGGCTGCTTTAGCACTACCCAAGATTAAAAGAAAAAATACAAGTAAAATAAAAAATAAATAAATAAATACAAAATGAAATAAATAAAACAAAATAAATAAATACAAAACCATCTCTTCTTTCAATTTTGACAAAAAAAATTCGAAAGCAAAGCAATTTGAAATTTCAACATAAAAATAGCAATAACTTGAAAACAACGCATTTCCGGACCTATGTTCATACCAATTTTTTTTCTTGTTTTTGGATCCCCAATCACCTCCCGAGCGATTGACCTCCACTTTTGAAACATCCTGTAAATTCACACTCGTGATTTCATACATATAGTGAGCTACATGGTATACTGGGGGCCTATGGTATACTACGGGTCTTGAAACGAGATGAAAATTGCAAAAGTGAACAGAATTACTAGATTTCGACAAATGAAGATGTAAATATTCTAGTGAATTTCCTCACTTTTGTAATTTTCACTTCGTTTTAAAAACCGTAATAGGCCCCCTGAAACAGAATTAGAAAGAGACAGATATATTTTTGGGTGGATCTCTGTCTCTTATTATATTTATATTATCTGAGCTATATAAACATTTCTCATCAGATATTTAGCAACAAAAGCGATACAGTGGGAAACTTCTAGAAAATGTTTTGGTTTTATTGAAATGAAATTGGAAACGGTTGTGAATTATTTATTTTTCTTTAAATTCGTAAAGCACATATGAAGTCAATGTTTTGACTATATAATCAGCGAATTCCTGACAAAGATCGCGCGGTCCATGCAGAATGTATATATCCTTTTCTACGAATTGGATCATTTTCCCACCCTCAAAAACTTATTCCACATGTTAAAAAAAGACACAGACTTCTATATATTATACTAGACCATTAAAAGCAATACTAAGGGCCACTACGACCAAACTCTGGTTAATTTAATCGTTGATTAACTTATAGGGCGATTAAAAGCAGATTTTAAAATTTTGTATTATATCAGGTCTACCGAAAAGTTCTGTCCGTTTTTGGAATAAAACAAAATACAAATTTTTATTACCGTCAATAAACTTTATTAAATAATGTAATTGCCATTATTCGGAGAAGTATTGTCAGCAACGATGAAATCTAGAATATTTACATCTTCATTTGTCGAAATCTAGTAAATCTGTTCACTTTTGCAATTTTCATCTCGTTTCAAGACCCGTAGTAGGCCCCCAGTATACCATGTAGCTCACTATATGTATGAAATCACGAGTGTGAATTTACAGGATGTTTCAAAAGTGGAGGTCAATCGCTCGGGAGGTGATTGGGGATCCAAAAACAAGAAAAAAAATTGGTATGAACATAGGTCCGGAAATGCGTTGTTTTCAAGTTATTGCTATTTTTATGTTGAAATTTCAAATTGCTTTGCTTTCGAATTTTTTTTGTCAAAATTGAAAGAAGAGATGGTTTTTATGAATTTTATAACATAATTAAAGTCAAATAAAAGTTGCGGGCTGCTTTAGCACTACCCAAGATTAAAAGAAAAAATACAAGTAAAATAAAAAATAAATAAATAAATACAAAATGAAATAAATAAAACAAAATAAATAAATACAAAACCATCTCTTCTTTCAATTTTGACAAAAAAGTTCGAAAGCAAAGCAATTTGAAATTTCAACATAAAAATGGCAATAACTTGAAAACAACGCATTTTCGGACTTATGTTCATAACAAACTTTTTTCTTATTTTTGAGTTCCCCATCACTTCCCAAGCGATTGACCTTTACCCGGTTTTGAAACACTTAGTATAGACACGTTCCATTTGACATACATTGTACATACATACATATGTACATACGCATGGTATATACACTAGACACTAGACATTAGATGCGTTCCGATATTAACTGCCAATACTGAAAAGGTATAGTTAAAGTTACATGTCACACATTTCGTTCATCAGCAGGGCCGCGTTCGAGAACATCACCCGTATGCACACGAGCGTCGTTCTATCTTTGTTCAACTTTCAGTAAATAACAAAGATAGAACGACGCTCGGTGCACACGGGTGATGTTCTCGAACGCAGTCCAGCTGATCACGAAGCCCATGCCAAAGTCGACGATCATGACGAAGTCGATGCCTGGAAAAAAAGCGATATTTTTGTTCTATTATCTAACGCGCTTTCAATAAATCTTTATATACTCTCGCACTTACGATATTAATCATATACCGCACGAAATCGGTTTGTTGATCGCATATTTGCAGGTTACGTCTTAATAAAGACCGATGATGTTTATTCTTATATTATAATTCAATGGATTAAGTCTCACACGTGTCCAAATAAATATATTCATATAAAACATTTCTGCTGCATATTTTATGCGATATTTTCAAGATCAAAGTGTGTCTTAAATAATGGGGGTATATGGTCTGTGGAAATTGCTCGAAACATCCGGAAAGCCGGTGCCCTTAGAAAGCCTCGAAGGCAAGGTCTTGGCAATTGGTAAGCATTGATATTCATGATGAATTTTATCATAACAATGTTTGAATAAAAAATATAATTTTTAATATAACGTCTATAAATGTCAAATTTTTGTATCTTTTTTTTTGATAGCTGAAGTTTTGAGAATATAAATGGAAGAAAAAAGCTTAAAAATAGATATTGTGAAATAGATAATCCATATAATATAAATTTTCAGACATATCGATATGGATATATCAAGTATTACAAGGATATCAAGATCGTCACGGTATTCCTAGACCTAATGCCCATTTGCTTGGATTATTCACTAGAATATGTAAACTCTTATATTATAAGATCAAGCCTGTTTTTGTTTTTGATGGAGGTGTACCTATGCTCAAGAAAAATATAATTGTAAATACAGTGGATTATATTCTTTCTAATTAACAAATAAGATTTTTTCTTTTTTTTCTAATATTGTGCATTTAATGCAAAAAAGATACAGTATATTACAAACTTTAAACACACTATGTATTTATGCAAAAACAAAACTGTTCTTTTTTATCTTGATTATAATATTGTTCGTACTGTAATTAGTTCTCAGCGTGGGAACCAGGTAGTGAGAAAAGAGTCATCTCATTCTTTTGTTCACAGGCCTTACGCAGGAAGCAGAAATCTATTGCTACAAGTAAGGCGCAGAAGATGAAGGCAGACTTGATAAACAACTTGATAAAACACAGCGTTGTGAAAACAGTTCTCAATAAAGATTCCAAGGTGGCTCAAACTAATGGAGCAATGCAAGCAATGATAAATATGCAAACTAATTATTCTAAGGAAGATATGTTTACTCTACCTGATATGCCTAGCACTAGCAAAGCGCAGATTTATATCAGTGATAATGGTGATGAGGATGATTCTAACACCTCTGTTGAGCTAAGTCCACGGAAGCAATCCAAATGGATGGGAAACATACACAGTGTTGATGTAACCAGCAATGAATTTAAAGCATTACCTGCAGATGTCCGTTATGATATACTTACTGATCTTAAAGAAACGAGGAAACAAAATTCCTGGGGTCGCTTGCATGAAATACCCCAAGTATGTATGTATGTACAAGTGTTAAAAAAGTTACACACACACACACACACACACACACACATATATATATATATATTTATATATTTATATATTGCATGTATGAGCAAAATAAATTGTAAAGTGTTTTACAAAAATTGTATCCAATTATAGAAATCACAAGAATTTTCTGGCTACCAATTGAAACGTTTGCTTAAACGTAGATATGTACAAGAATCCTTGGAATCTGCTGAGAAGGAAATGGGTGGAAAAACACTGACATTGGAGGAATTAGATAAACTACTGACTGAACAAGGCGTTAATACGAATAGCAAAGACGCGGCTTTTCGAATAGCCGCGGATAATGCAACGAGATTGATTTACATCAGTGGTATGTGTGCCAAGTATCAAAATAGTAATTTTTCATTTTTCATTATATATATATATATATATATATATATATACATATACTGTAATATAATTATATATCATTGTTCACAGACAAGAACACATTGGCAAAAAACTCTAATGAATCAGAAGCGGATAAAGATGATACATTACAAAATGTGAATGAGAAAGTTGAATCTATTGCTGGCCCAAGTAATCATGCGCTTATTGTAGAAGACATGAACGAATATGAATTAAATGATTCTGATGATGACATCAATGTGCTGCCGATTCACGATGATTTTTCATTTATCACGAGCGATATAAATAAAAATGCATTTGATAGTGATAAGGAATCTGAAATTGATATGAATGAATCATTGGCACCATTAGATAAAAAATATTTAAGCAAAAATACGACGAATCCTGCATTAGTATATCTATTAGAGTATAGTGGTTTATCTCAGAATCAGATCATGCATCTCATGAAATGCAATAAAAACAAAAGCCATAGAACAAGAACCGCAAGCAAAAATGTAAAGGTGCACGAGAAAAATACTAATTCAGAATTAACTGAAGATAAAACTCCAGCAATTGCTAAATCAATATTAGCACTTCCTAAAAATTGTATGGAAATTTCGAAATCGATAGAATCACAGAATATGCAAAATGCATGCACGACCAATGATAATATGATTGTCGAATTAATTTCATCTAACATGAAATCGGATGATTTCATCAAAGAAGAACCATTAAAAAATAACGCTGAAGCATTAGATATTCTAACATCTAATCTCATATCCTCGGTTGATAAATCAATGATGTCTGAGGAATGTCCTTCTTCTCCTATAAAGCCTAATAACAATATGAGAGTTGAATTAATTTCAACAGTACAAACAGACACATCAGATTCCGATTCTGATGGTTTTATAGAGATTCAAGATGTTCCAGTACCTTATATGGGAATATTAGAAAAAAATATTACAGAAAACGTCGAGATAGCTTTTAAGATTGATGAAAAATTAGAAGACGATATTTTCGCCGATATATTTGAGAAAGCGGATAAAAATAAGAATAGAGGTGAAAATTTGTCAACTAGTTGTTCGAAACAAATACAGTCTGTCAATGAAAACCAAATGCCATTAATTTTTGAAGACAACAATTTGAAAATCAATTTATTGGATACTACACCTGAGGAATTGATCATAGAAAAAACAGAAATCAAGTCACTGGAAAATATTCAGTTAATCGAGAATGATGAAGGCAAAGTGCACGACTTTCAAGACTCCAACAACTTAATAAAACAGAATAATTTAGATTTACTTACTCAAAACAATGTTTGTAATGAATACATGCAAGAAAAGATAGCAGTATTGCCTACAAATGAAAAAGATTTAATAGAATTGAAGGTATACTTTCAGTATTATTTCTGTAAATAAATTAACGTTTCAATTTATTTATTTATTTATTTATATCTGATATGTGTGAATTTGCTAATTTCAGACACAATTAGAATATGAGCAGGAAGAACTTACCAAAGGCATTGGCAAATTTGAGAGACAAGCTATCAATATTTCTGATCAGATACAAACCGAGGCACAGGTATATTTCAGAATATATTGGAAACAATTTTTGTTGTGTGTACAACTATATTGCATGTGTCATATTATGTTTGTTTGTAGGAATTGTTACGTTTATTCGGCATACCGTACATAATAGCACCAATGGAAGCAGAAGCGCAGTGCGCATTCTTGGAACAAATTAAATTCACCGATGGTACGATTACAGACGATTCCGATATTTGGTTGTTTGGTGGTCAATATGTATACAAGAACTTTTTCAACAATAACAGAAAAGTGTTACAATTCTGTGCCTGTGATATTCAACATCATTTTAGTAAGCATTAGATCTCCTAGATCTCCTAGATAGATCTCCATAATTTTTTTTTTTTTTTAAATACAACAAAAATATATATTGAATATATATCATCTAAAATATTTGTGAGAAATTAAAATTAATTATAAAATTAATTATTGTATATGTATGTGCGTGTATGTTTAACGATATAACACATTATATACATATCGCAGAACTCAGTCGGAATCAATTGATACAATTGGCCCTTTTGGTCGGTAGTGATTATACCACAGGAGTGGCGGGTAT
Source organism: Formica exsecta (assembly GCF_003651465.1). NCBI lineage: Eukaryota > Metazoa > Arthropoda > Insecta > Hymenoptera > Formicidae > Formica > Formica exsecta. Next base: position 73,469 of record NW_021850682.1, read on the forward strand.
TGGTCCAGTCACCGCGTTAGAAATATTAGCCGCCTTTCCCGCCGAAGGAGATAACGTATTACACGGATTATATAATTTTTGCTCGTGGATTAAAGAAGGAAAATTTTCTGGAAAAACGGGCCTACACAATAAGTTGCGAAATGTGAAGTTGGACAGAGGTAAGTGGTGATCATCTGCAAAACATGATTAGATAACGACGAATAGTCTCTATATCACTTACTAGTGATAGAGAGAAAGAGTAAATAGTGTAACTAATTTCAGATTTTCCGAGTCAAGCAGTCGTCCAAGCGTATCTTTTCCCTACGGTCGATGAATCAAAAGAAACTTTTACTTGGGGTAAACCGAACGTTGTGCTTCTTTGTGATTACACCAGGCAGAAATTTGGATGGACGAAAGGCAAGTTTGATGACACAATCATACCGGTATTGAGGAGAATGGAGGAAAGCAGGAATCAAAGATTGTTGGACATGTACTTTAAAACGAAAATATCACCGCGATCTATCGAGCCAACCTTGAGTAAGAGAGTGCAGAAAGCTCTATGCAAATTAAATAACGTCGATATGGATGAAGAAAATGTAGATGGCAAATCTCGATCTAAAAGAAATAAAATAAGCAATGCCGTCCTAAAGTTGAACGAAGAAGAAGATGTAGTCGATTTTGAAATATCGATTCACGAGACTAAATCGCTTCCAAAAGTAAATGCTACCACCAATAAACCTCTTAAATCCATTGACAAAAAAAAATATACTAAGGAATATATACCACAACGAGAAAAGGATAGAGAATGTGCATTAGAAAGAAAATTACATGCTATAGAGATATTTAGAAAATCAAAAAAAGGTTTAGGTAAAACAAGAAAGGTAAAATGTGCAGCACGAAAGGTCAAAAAAGAGGCAGAACTATCGGAAAGCGATAGCAACTAGATCTAATGTTTTAAATTAAAATAAAAGAAATTTTTATATATGGTGAATAACAACTTATAAGATTTATCAGAACCAAATTTAATTAACATAACCTAATATTATCGATGATGTCTTCTGTGTTTCAATTTTGCATCTTCCTTCGCTCTTAATAGTCGTCCAATTTGCGACAAGCTTTCTATGGTTCTGAAGATTGTGTATAAAAATATGTATGAATAATATGTGACAGGCAATGTATTACATATATATACTTTTTTGGACTTTTGTTATTTGTTATGTGTGTTTTTACATACATACATCTTTATATGTGTAAAAATACAAATTATTTTTCTGTCAAAAGGACTATATACTCCAATAATTATATTTTTTAGATTCAGTAATATAAGGGTTGACAGAAGACATTATCATCATTTCTGTCAATATAGCTCCGTAAAATACAGATTCATATATTTATATGTATACAGGGTGTCCGACAAGTAAATGACCAAACGAAAGGTGGAGGTAGATTGGGTCAAACTGAAAAAAAAAGTCCTGTACTATTTTTTTCTATAACGCTTAATAAAAGAGTTATTATTGAGTACAGGACTTTTTTTTTCAGTTTGACCCAATCTACCTCCACCTTTCGTTTGGTCACTTGTCGGACACTCTGTATATACATTGTAGCTAAAAATTATGTGTTTTAATATTCTATGATGATAAATAATAATGGATAGTTAATAGAATGAACAAACATAGTCGATAAAATATGGATATTTTTCAAAGTTCAGTTTGCGAAAAGCCGTTCTTTTTTAATCGCTTATAACTTATTAAAAATTATTAATACTTCGACATTTTCGTCGAGTAATAGTGCGTCGACTTTGATACATTGGATCTATTCTTTATAGCTGAACTGGCTGCATTAGTTCAGCTATAAAAAACAGACCCATTCTGTATGTATATGTGCGCGCGCACGCATCGTGTACACACGCACAGCACACACACGCGCGCGCACGCACACACGCGCGCGCGCACACACACACACGCGCGCGCGCACACACACACACACATATAGCACGATAAATATAGAAATATGTAAAATACAGTAAATGTTTTGGCTGTACAGTAGTAGCAAAAAACCGTCAAATAAAAAAAAACATGTTTCTTACGTTTATACTGTTTGAAAAATCAAATAAATAGATCCGGATTATAAAAAAGTTAAAGTATCACAAAATAATATGCCCAGTAAGCAATTTGATAACAAATTGTTGCCAAATTGGCATCAAATTCGCTCAAAACTTGGTAACAAATCCAGTGCCATCTGTGTCCGCATTAAGCTTGTGTTTTGGTGACAAAGCTTGCTGACATAACCTGACAGCAATTTGACGGCAAAAACCGAGCAAGGCTTGACATGATTTGACGTCAAATTGGTAGCAAAAATCGAGCAAGATCTGCGCAAGACAATCTGACAGCAGATTGTCAGCAAAAACCGAACAAATTCTGCAGCTTTTGGCCATTCATATAAAATAGTATATTTAAATGGATTTAAAGTCTCAACCCTAAGTAATAAAATGATGATAAGTTTTGGTCATAAAATGACCATTAGATAATTAGACATTCTAAGTTAGGTCTCATAAGACCCAAAATATATCACATCTACGGGAGACCATTTTTTGACGTTCTTTTGATGGCAAAAATAAGAAACACAATATACAAATTACAGTATTGTTATATAAAATCATATATTAATGTTTTAAAACGTATAAGTAAATTTAAATAATTTACTTTACAAAATTAAAGATCTTTTTGGACAGAAATTGTTTGAATAAGTGAAAATCGAACAATTATCTGTCCGATTTGCCAAAAATCAGTTCAATATCTGAATTTCTTGTATAAGAATTGTGTCAAAAATTGAACTGATAGAAATATATATATTATAAAATTATTAGCATTTTGTAGGCTTTATATACACTCATGACAAGAATTTGAATACGGGTATAGATAATGAATAACGCGCCGCATAGCGATAAGCGACTGAACTATTTTATAATACTTTGTAATAAGCTGCAGATTCTGTTCGGTTTTTGCTGCAAATTTGCCATCAGATTGCACGCTCCAGATCTTGCTCAGTTTTTGCTGACAATCTGATGTCAGTCATGTCAGCAAGCTTTGCTCGGTTTCTGCCGCCAATTTGCTGTCTAGTTATGTTAGCAAGCTTTGCTTGGTTCTTGCCGGCAATCTGCCAGCTTAATCGACAATAACAACTCTTGCACCAAATTTATAGCCTTCCCAGATAGCAAAGTCTGTTCGAACAGATTTTGACAAACGTCTGCTACAAATTTTTGTCAGCAGAAATATTCCAGATTGTATACAAAGTCTATTATATCAAATAATAATAGCAGAATGTCAGCAGAAATGTTACAAAACGTGCTGACATAATTTGACAGCAGATCAGTAGCAGAAACCGAGCAGGATTTGCATAGAATTATTATAGCAGACAGCCAGCAAAAACCGAGCAGGATCTGCACAACGCAATTTGATGTCAAATTGATAGCAGAAATCAAGCAGGATCTGCGCGCCCGCAATCTGACGGCAGATTGGTAGCAGAAATCGAGCAGGATCAGCAGATCCTGCTAACATGACTTGACATCAGATTGTCGGCAGAAATCGAGCAAGATCTGCGTGCGCGCAATCTGATGGTAAATTGGCAGTAGAAATCAAACAGAATCTGCAGCTTTTAGCATTCATGTTTTTGACATCTTCGTAAAAGAAAATAATTGTAATTAATATTTTTCCTAATTTATGATAAAAACTTTTGATTGTGAACATCCCCTAAAATCAACTGCATGAAACAAAAAAAACCGAGTAATTTGCAGAAAGAGAGAGAAAACTAGAGATAATATTTTTCTATTTTTCTAATTTTTAGTAAATAACTTTTAAATAAGTAAGTGGATCTAAATCAAGTTTTGCACGAATATTTATTAGAGTTTTCTTAATATATGTGTTAATATTATTTTTTTGGCAATGTTTTTTCCTTTTCAAATTTATCAATAAGTGCTACAATACGTAATTTTCCATAAGAATCAGTAACTAACTTTAAACTTAAATAATTTCCAAACCTTTAAGAGAATTGTGCTCATATTTTGCACAGATATTCAGAAGAAATAGTAGAACAGTCTACGAAATTTTCTGCTTTTGTCAATGTTTTGACATATGACACACATCCTTAAAAATATAAAAAAGAAAACATACAACTTTATTCAACAACAATTAAATGATTTAAAAAATGTGAATCGATTTATCATTTGTCTTGTGCATTAATTAATTCTAAATCTGCACATTTTTATCTTTAAAATTATAAATTCCAGACAATTCATCAAGAGAAAAAGAATTATCTTTGACAATATTTAAAAAAAAAAAATCTTTATAACAATTTATTTGTACGAAAATATTTATAATGCGTTAACAATGAAACATATAATACTAGATTATATGGATTTGTATCTATGATACATATGTACATGTACATATGTATACTATATTGTATATAACTACATTGTATATCATATGTATAGCTGAACAATTAGCATTTTACAATAAAATTAGAAAAAACAGAGAGAGAATGTTACAAATCTCGATATAATAAAATATTCTGATACATATACAATTAATAATATATTATGTGTAGGATAATATCTGTAAAAAATATCTGTAGAACATACATACCCCTCCATAGTTTATATAAACTTATACAATTATATATAAGTAGATTTTATTATCAACTTTTCATCAATCTACAAGCAGGTATTTATTGAATCAGTTTTCTTAAGTATTAATATAGCTACTATTTCTCTGATTAAGAGAAAAAAAAACAAAGAAATAAATCATGATTTAAAAAAAAAAAATTTGAAGCTTTATACATTAAAAATCGTAATAAAACTCTCATATAGCACCAGCTTTCTTAGCACCATTTTATACATAATTTAATAAGATCCGAATATTATCATTGATTTAAACCGAATAATTTTAAAGCATTAAATGCGGTAGCCAATGCAACTTGCTCCGGCGTGGTTCGCATAAATGCCGCTACCATTTCTACAACCGCTGGCAAGGCACATGGTTCGTTACGTTGAAAGGTGCAGTAACGATGGAGGAACATCATAGACCGTTCGGTTAAAGCGTCCTTCACATGTGCGGGTAGTTTGCTGGCTCTGGTATTGGGATACATAAATGGTGCGTCGGTTTCTACTAAGATTTTATCTAATGGCACCTGTCCACCTTCTAGCAATTGTCTTATCCCGCTGTCAGACTTATCCTTGCATAAGTAACCTGTGATACCTAGATAAAAGCCTTGATCCAAATAAATGTGCGCCTCCTCTGCAGTGCCGATGAAGGAGTGAATCAGAACAGGCGGTAAACGATTCTTATATTGACTAAGAACCTCTAACACATCCTTTTGTGCACTTCTTTCATGTATTACTAATGGCTTATTTAATGTACAGGCTAATTCTATTTGTTTATGAAACACAGCGCGTTGAGCCTCCGGGGCTGAAAAGTCCCGACTGTAATCCAAGCCACATTCTCCGATTGCAACACATTCAAGATTATTGGCTATGCTTTCCAGTTCATGCAAAGTGTCTGAGTCCTCCCAAGATTTGGCATCATGCGGATGTATGCCAGCTGTCGAGTAAAGCGTTCCGGGATATATTCTAGTTAGCCTCAAGGCTTCTTTGCTGGAACGAATGCTGGCACCTATCACCATAATCTTTTGTACACCGGCATCCTTTGCTCTTTGTATTACACTATCTAAATCTCGACTATACTTCTTATTCGTTAAATTGGCACCCACATCAACTATAATATAATTTTCATAGCATTGAGTCATGGATGATGGAACAGCTTTCTCCTCTTCAGCCATTCCTTTAGACTTCTATGAGACTATAAACTGAAGTATAAAAATACTCAATATTATCAACATTACTTCATTCAAGATAATAAATATATGATATCATTCTATTATAAGAGAAGATCACACAGCTCTGACATCTCAATGGTATACATAAACATACGTGCGCATATGTATGAATTGGATGTGTAATAGAAAATTTTTAGAAACACATGTATTTTTAGAAAGCATACTATTAAAAAATATAATTCATAAATATGGGCTCTATCTCAATATAAATTTATTAAACCCATTTTTATTAAAAACATTTTTGCATTTATAACTAAATAAGTGCCTGTTTGTAGAAAAAGTCTAAAAAAGCAATGTAAATAGATTTAATTATTTATATGTAATTATATATATATATATATATATCTCTTTTCAAACATGAACATATTAATTTAACATAACAGAGATCATTAATATATATCACTATAAATAAGATGATCATATGCAACAAATCATTCATAGTAACGGATAAATTAATGCGAATTTGATCACTCAAATTAGACCACATTAGTGCATATTAAAGGCTGCTATATACAGGATGAGTCACTAGAAACTACATTCTAAGATATCTTCACAAATATTGATTTTACATAAAAACGTTTAAGACAAAAGTTAAATAATTTTAAAAGAGCTACATTTTAATCGTTTTAATTTATTTTTAGGTGGAGGCGCCAAAAAGTTTTGAAAGTCATATCTCAAATTTTTTAAATAGGAAGCTCTATTTTTAATCAACTATAATTGTAGAGGATGAAAAAACGAATCCAACGACCTATAATACTTTGACCATGGGGTGACCTTGAAATGAAAAAACCTAGAAAAAACAGGAGTAATAGGTAAATAATAAAAGTAATAATTTTTCAAATAAAATAAATTAATTTTATTTAATAAGATGCTATCTTTTAGAATCGTTCGACATTGATAATACATTGTTTCATATCTTTGGGAGTTGTTGGTACATCTGTATACTATTTGTTCACTCATCATTCCAATAAAATCCCATTGACACATTTTTTTTCGTTGTGTTTATTAACTCAAAGACATGAAACAACATTTTACCAATGCTTGAATGATTCCAAAAGATATGTTGCAAAGAATATGCACATCTTTTAAAAAACATATTCAAAAGTGTAATGAAATGAATGGGCAACACTTTGAGCATCTTATTAAATAAAATTAATTCATTTTGTTTGTAAAATTATTACTTTTATTACTTATCTATTACTCCTCCTATTTTTCTAGATTTTTTAATTTCAAAATCATTTCACGGTCAAAGTGTTATATGTCGTTGAATTCGTCTTTTCATCCTCTAAAATTATGGTTGATTAAAAATAGTTTTCCATTTAAAAAATTTGTGATGAACTTCAAAACTTTTTGGTGCCTCGATCTAAAAATAAACGAGCTAAAAATAAGATCACCAAAATGTAGCCCTTTCAAAATTATTTAACTTTTGTCTTGAATGTTTTTGTGTAAAATCAATATTTATGAAGATATCTTAAAAGGCAGTTTTTAGGACTCATCCTGTATAAAGTTATCTAAATAAAAAAGATAATATAAACATTTTAAAGAATTAAAACTTAATAATGATATATTGTCATATTATTTAGCAGAATATACATTAATTATAAATCATTATCAAACATTATAGTTTATACAGGGTATTAAAAAAAAGGGTCACATATTTTAAAAGCAGATAGTATTGATCAAAACAAAAAAAAGTCTAATTAACATGGGTCCTCCAATTAATATCTTCGAAGATACAGGCTACCTTTCTATTCAGTTCTTTGTCTTTTTGCTAATCTCTTAGATTTTTGGCTATAGGGACACTTAAAGATTTTGGTGTATTCAACACCTGTTGATGACATACAAGCATTGCAGGATCGTGTTTTCAATGCGTGCCAGTAAATTTGGGAACAATCAGATGTGTTTGATGCGTGACAATGAATGGGAACCACATAGAGCACCTCTTATAATGCTGGTGGCAAAACCAGTAAGTACTCTTTTGTTTACTGTATTGTAGAGATGGCACAACCAATTAGAAAAGGATAAAGAGCTCAAATAGAAAGATAGCTTGCATCTTCGAAGATATTAATTAGGACTCTTTAATTAGACTTTTTTGTTTTGATCAATACTACCTGCTCTCAAAATATGTGACCTTCTTTTTTAACATCCTGTATATTATGCCATTGTATTAAATATATGATTTAATATCCACTAGTACGGTGTAATAGGGATAATCGAATTCGCTAAAAGTTAATGTTACATAAACAGGCACTTAACTTTCAAGTACTTAACCTACACGCGATGCATCAGAGTTCATGTCAATTAAGAGCTAAGATATTTGCGCGGTGCATGACTGAGTCACGATTATAAAACGAAAAGTAAATGATACCGGTACAAATAAGAGTTGGAATCGAATGGAGAATTAACTGTGATTATTATTGAACTATAAATAAAATGACAAACTTACGTCAATTCCAACCTTCAAATACACGAGCTATACGGTACGTATAATATAATATACTCCACACGTTGGATGATGTGAATTCTTTTTCTTGGAGAATTACTCATCGCTCATTTTTGTTAAAGTAGCCGTTATATACACTCATATCATTAAATAACCGTGCGAAACAGAGCGAAAGAGAATCGAGTATATGTAAATGGGCGCGTTCAGGAGACACAACCATTGAATATCGTCTTGTCAACACTCGACCAACGTATAATACAGGTGTTCCGATATTCACTGCCAACTGCCAATACTGAAAATCTATAGTTTACGTCACATACACTACAGATTTTCAGTACTGGCAGTGAATATTGGAACACGGCCACAGCAGCGCAACCATAGACATAGTATGGGTCTGTTCTTTATAGCTGAACTGGCTGCACTAGTTCAGAGTTTATCTTTTTCTCTCCCCATTGGAAGGAGAAAGATAAGCTCTGAACTAGTGCAGCCAGTTCAGCTATAAAGAACAGACCTTTATATCTAGACCGAGTGTTGAGGAGTGAGGGCCAAGGTGCACGTAGAAAATAACGTGCACGTCGACTCCCACTCCTCAACACTCGGTCTAGATCAGAGACATAAGGTGTGTTCCGATATACACTGCCAGTACTGGCAGTGCTGAAAAATTGTTCCGTTATTAGCACGCAGTGTGCTGCGACAGCATCTAGTTCCATCAATGACGTCATAAATGGTAGCCATGGTAGCCATGCGGTTACTGCAGCTCCCAAGATGAAGCAGTTACAGTGCAACATGGCGTCGTGCAATAAAAAAATAGAATTGTTAGATGTTGAAACTAACAAGATGTACACATTGTATTTAAGTACAGAAGATGCACATAAAGCAAAAAATTAGATATACTATGTCTATGGTAGTACTTATTGTTAGTACGTATTAAAGTATATCGGTGTAAACTAGCCCACTATTCCCCAGCAAAATATTAGAATCTAATCAAGGATTAAGGGATATAATTTTCATAATTTTTTTTCTGCACTTTTATAACATACTGCTTCTTTAAATTATTTCCTATACTTTTAACAATAGCTTTTCAAACGGTGTCATTTTGTCATTTGTGAATCCCTTTTTGTGTTTTATTTATTTGAATATTCCAAAATTTCTTGCTGCATTTGTATTTTAATTTTATTTTAATTTACACTGCCAGAGTAGTAACGTTTTATAATATATGTTTTATTAATAATAATAATAACACACACACACAGACACACACGCATCTATTATATAATAAAATTATTGAAATAAATATAATTCTGGGCAACAATATTCTGCGCAGACGCTTAACGCTCGACGCTCGACGCTGCCAAGTAAAGGCACCTTAAAGCGGGGAGCACACACTTTAGCCTATCACACACAAATTGGCATAGCTGCATATGCATAGCATAAGATCGTCTGGACCAATGAGCATCAAAATAAAATCGCCATATTGATTTACATAGCATGCTCATTGGTCCAGACCATAGACATAGTATATCTAGATCGAGTGTTGAGGAGTGGGGGCCAAGGTGCACGTAGAAAAGGACATATTCAGTTCCGTGCTCCTTGCGTTCTCTCTCACTCGCATGTAGCATAGCGAAAGAGTACGCTATGCTACGTGCGAGCGAGAGAGAACGCAAGGGGCACGAAACAGAGTATGTCCTTTTCTACGTGCACCTTGGCCCCCACTCCTCAACACTCGATCTAGATATACTATGTCTATGGTTCAGACGGTCTTATGCTATGCATATGCAGCTATGCCAATTTGTGTGTGATAGGCTATAGCCCTTTTGTATAAGAGCATAATCATAAGCATAAAGCCTATAGGCTATCAGGGCTATCGCACACAAATTGACATAGTTGCATATGCATAGCATAAGACCGTCTAGACCAATGAGCGTGCTATGTAAATCAATATGGCGATTTTATTTCGATGCTCATTGGTCCAGACGGTTTATGCTATGCATATGCAGCTATGCCAATTTGTGTGTGTAAAGCCTATAGCCTATCATAAAATGACCATTAGATAATTAGACATCCTAAGTTAGGTCTCATAAGACCCAAAATATATCACATCTACGGGAGACCATTTTTTGACGTTCTTTTGATGGCAAAAATAAGACAAATTACAGTATTGTTATATAAAATCATATATTAATGTGTTAAAACATATAGGGTATCTCATCATCAATAAAACCAACAATTTCACTGAAATATTTTTTTAAAAAATTTATCGGAAACAAAATAAATCATTTTATCTGTGGTTGGATCATATTTACAGTTATAATCTTTATATGTTAAGGTCACAAAAATTTTCTAACTCAATTAGATATTAAATTTACTGCTCATTTAATTTAATTTTGTCACTTTTAATATGTGGATACTACGTAGACATAAGAAATCAATTCAGTCCAAAAATCGATATTAGATGGTTATAATAATCCAATAATAGATGACAAATCATGTTATGCTTTTCAATTTGCATATTAAAATATAAGAATAAATATAAAAACTTACACAGTTGAATCCTCAAACTGTATCGTTTCTAATATTTCATCAGATACAAACTGTATTATTTCCTCTTCATTGTTATTTTACCAAAGAAAGGCATTGATCACGGTCGACATAATATGCAAAGAGTGAATAAAGTACAGCTGTTTTTTTCAATTACAGCAGATGTTGAAATTTCGGAGACTTATATCATAATTAATATAATAAAAATAATAAAACTTTACAAGGTAGTACAATGGATCCAAATGTAGAACCATAAATTTATCCGTTATGTAATCAAGGTTGGTATAATGATTTAAAACGTAAAAAACAGTAATAAACGATTAAATAGAACAGCATACGCAAAATATTGAATGGCTATACATGATAACTTTAATATTTTTATTATGGGAAGGTGATTATCTCAACAATGGGTTGTAGATAATCACCTTCTTATATCAAAATAGAAAAATATATAATAAATTACTGAAATATTATTAAATTAATAATAATAATCAATAATATAATAATTATAAATTTAATAATAAAAAGGGAAAATAAATGTAATAAAACGTAAATAATTAAACATTAATAAATAAGTGTAAATAATTAAATATATAATCGTATCATTTATAATTCTATAAAATGAGGAAGCCAAAATTGCAAAAACCTGCTTGCTTTAAGGAGCTTAAGCTTTGTGAGTGAAATAAAATGATAAGGAAGCAATGTGCAAGTTTCTAATTTGTACAATTTTCATTTTGTTTCTACTATTATGTCTTGATTATTGTTATTGTCTGTTCCGTGTGTATGTATCTTCGTAATGTTCTGCTAGCATGTTAAGCTTTCTGTACGTCTGGACGAGAACTAGTGCATTACAACGTGGTACATTGTTGGCGATAGTAAGATTTCCAATTGCTGCAGATATATAGAATTTGAAAATTTTGAGAAAACTATGAATAAAACAGGTTTTTATTGTCACAATAATTAAGATATCTTATCACAATAATTAAGATATCTTGTAAAAAATGATCCGAATTATATCGTATTTGATATCATTTTAATCGCAAAAATTTCATTAAATCGTTAAAATTACTTGCAAAAAGTTAAAATAAGGAATTAATGTTTTAGTTTTGATGATAGGTCATTTCGTTTACTTTCTACCCAGTTTCTCTCTTGTTCTCGCACTCAACGAGTCGCGCTAGTACAACTCGGGAAAATAAGCAGGCCCAAGAATTATCGACTGTTAGCCGTGCAAAATTTCGGAGCTCTGATGCTATCATAGATCAGCTCGCTTGCCTGCTCTGTACTCAATTTCGCTCTCGCACTCAAATCACGCTAAGACAACCAAAAATATAAAAACTGCTTATCTTTCCAAGGTATTTATTCATGCACGAGCTGCCGATTGCGAAAGCGAGAGCGAGATCGAGATCGAATAAAGAGTGAGTGAAATGACTCATCATCAGAGTGTTCCAAAGTCTCATACATTGAGTTTTCCCCCTCTATCATTCGTTTATATCACAGCAATGACAATTTTTAAAAATCTAAATATGAATTCCATTTTTGATAAATAGTAGTTTTTCTTTTTATATAATATTAATTTTAAAATACATTATTTATTACAAATTTATTTTGTTTTAATTTTCAAGAATTGTATGCTGCTGCTGTAATATATGGACATATATAGAAAGAGTTTGTTGCTTCTCTCTTTTTCTTTTTTATTTTTTATATCAATGTTTATACTCATAAATATTATTGTATTTAAGGTATCGAGTTTTATAATTCTACGACACATTAGGTATATTTCAATTCCACTAGAAAAAAAATCGAAAAATGTTGAATTTATAAAATAATAAAAGGAATATCATACAGATTGAGAGGTATATGTGTATATGCGAGTGAGCATGTGTGTCTATGTGTATGTGTGTACATAAGTAGGAATATGCGTTCGTGTGTATATATGTAAATTAATAACCCAGACAGCACAAAACATCCTCAGGATCATCCTGAATATGTCCAGGATGGTTCAGGACATTTGTAGGATGTTTTAAGATATTATTATAAATATATTTTATGAAAATTTAATATGCATACATGATTACTTTCGGTTATGTAGGCTATTTAATATAATTTAGAAATTTTAAGTATTGTAATAAGTATTAATGTCCTATAAATGTCCATTGGATAACCCCTGGATGTCTGTAGGATACCTGCCCTGTCTATTATATTGAATGTCCTTTGGATTTCCAGAGGACATATACATGTGCAATTAATTGTTAACATTAATTTCGTTTAATATTAATAATTGAATTTGATGCGCACATTTTCACATATTCAAAATTATTATTTATTTAATAATTTATGAGAAATGTTACTATGCGCAACATTCCAAAAACCTTACAAAAAATAGTATTCAACCGCTAGTTAGTTTGTTTACCGCTATGCGAAGCGCAAACTCGTATTTGAGATTTGGTCATGAGAATTATATAAAGCTTGCAAAGAGCAACTAACAGGAAATTAAAAATATAATTATTTTTTATCAGTTCAATTTCTGATGCAATCCAAACATAAGGAAGTCAGATATTGGATTGTTTTGAAAATATTACACGACTCAAACCCGGAAGCCAAACCTAAAATATTCATGTACAGCACGAAAACCTCAAATATTAAAGAACGTGAACTATTTTTAGTATTAGATTTTTAGTATTGGCAGTAAATAACAGAACGCAATCTTAATTTATATTTAAATTTTAGAATTTGTTCCTTTTAACGTATGAAAAATATCCCTAACATATCCTATAGAAATCCTTAAGATGTTCCACAGGATCTCCCTGGATTCTCCAGAGGCTAGTGTACGGCTATCATTTACTCTTCCTCAGGACATCCAGAGGAGATCCGAGGATTAAAATAGGATATCCTCAGGATATCCTACATGTATGTCCTGGATGCCCTTTGGACGTCCTAAGGACATCCTTGTGCTGTCTGGGAAATGTACGTATTAATGTACCCTCGGGCACATTTAGTGGTACATTTATCGAGAATGGCATAAATGTGCTATAAATGTGGTTCAGAATACGATTTTCACTATAAAGTTGCGCATTTAAGCTAAAAATGGCGATCTGCCTCTAAATGTGCGCTCAGAATACCGCCACATTTATTGTGTCATCTAAGATACATTTAGAGGCACATCTAAAAATAGATGTGAGCTCAGAATACGGGCCAATGTCTCTGAGCAACTTGCACTTATTCGCTAAGTGTCTACCCTCGCACCTGAAGCATGTACAGTTAGATTTGTCGTTCGCATTCGCATTATCTGACTTTGGTTTCGAAGTTTTGGCGCGTTCCCTGGTGTATTTCGGTATTGGCTTCTTATAGGATCGAGGTTTCTTATCTGCTTTTGCCCCCATATAGTCGGCGGATGCTCCAGGTGTCCCAGGATGCCAGTATATGGCATTAGTTTCCGACAGCTCTATGGATGTGGCTATCTAGATCATCTTATCGAAGTCTAGGTCTCAGATCTCCAGCAATCGGGATTGTGCGCGCTTGTAAGCCCGTACACAAATTGATTCCTTAGGGCAGTTTTGAGGTATTGGCCAAAGTTACAATTTACGCTGAGTTTATGTAATGCCGCCACATATTCTTTTATACTTTCGCCATAACAGGACGCAATTTTCAGAATTTGCTCCCTGAAACGTACGAAAAATATCCCTAACATATCCCATAGAAATCCTTAGGATGTTCCATAGGATCTCCCTGGATTCTCTAGAGGCTATTAGTATTCGGCTATCATTTACTCTTCCTCAGGACATCCAGAGGAGAGCCAAAGATTAAAATGGAATATCCTCAGGATATCCTACATGTATGTCCTGGATGCCCTTTGGACATCCTAAGAACATCCTTGTGCTGTCTGGGAAAGGAATGCTTTCTATTTTAACATGTTAATGAATTGTTTTGGATTAAAATTTTTTTTATTTTTTATATGTATATTGTTTATATGTAATTTTATCATGTATAGATTGAAAACTATAAAAATGAATACATTATTATTATAGAAAATTTAAGCCAAGTTTTCATGATTTACTTTGGTCTGAAAGTCATTTATGCGACTTAAAATTTGCGTAAAATTTTCTTTTAAACTATACATTATATAAAAAATGCTTTATTAAAGGAATCTTAATTCATTTAGTGTGTATTATAAATTAATAGCAGATAACTTATTATATATTTGGCTAGTTGTATTGATGATCTTATCATAGCTGTTCTTATTTTTTCAAATTTTTTGTTGCGTATAAGTTGAGATATTTTTTATGTACTTGGGATATTTTTTTACCTTTGTGAAATTTTTTTTAGAAAATATTAATTATTATATAAAAATGTGAGACTAACGTAAGTTGATTACGGAATATTGACGTTTATATAAAATTCTGTAAATGATAGTATACCAGGAGAATAATTTTATAAATTACGAAGCGTGCGCGTTTTATTGCAGAAATGGTAAATCATCAATAGCGCAAAGAAAAAAACAACATACGA
Organism: Formica exsecta; assembly: GCF_003651465.1. Lineage (NCBI taxonomy): Eukaryota > Metazoa > Arthropoda > Insecta > Hymenoptera > Formicidae > Formica > Formica exsecta. Next base: position 88,827 of record NW_021850682.1, read on the forward strand.
CGAAGGAAGATTGCGGCTATACCGACGTATACACATCCATGATGTGCATCACGATATACTATAAATAAACCCAAGCACATAGGCGCCTTACTGCGAAATGCAAGTATGTAATCGTACACCTCGTAACGGTCGCCACGATTTTTAAGGCACTTACAATAATCTGATATAAAAAAGTCATAAGCAAAAATTTATCAGTTTCTAACCGGCAATAAATTGCAATAATAAAAATTGACCAAACATTTTTTTTTCCATAAAAAAGCAAGGTCACCTTCATTTTTTTAAATGGAACGCCCTACTTTTTATTGCATATTCTTGTAGCTTATCTCGAGAGCTTTCCAAAACTATAATAAAGTATTTTTTTATTAAGTACTTTTTGTAAAAAATTGAAGGTGACCTTGCTTTTTTATGGAAAAAAAATGTTTGGTCAATTTTTATTATTGCAAGTTGTTGCCGGTTAGAAACTGATAAGTTTCTGTGTATGACTTTTTTATGTCAGATTATTGTAAGTGCCTTAAAAATCGTGGCGACCGTTACGAGGACCACTCTGTATACAGGGTGTTTTTTAACTTGAAACTGCAAAATATCTCGGAAAGTAAGCTTTATTCAACACAGTGTTGAAAGATATCGAAAAACTTAAAAAATCCAATTAATGAGCTATCTCGGTTGACAGTGCGTGTGCATTTATTAATTAAATTATAATATCGTACTAATAACTCCACACGTTTCGATTCCCGGATTCGGGATCCTTTTCAGTGGAGAGAAAACGCAATATAAATTAAAACATTGAAAACTATCGTAAATTAAAACTATAAAAATACAAAACACGAATTGAAGAGGATCCCAAATCTGTGAATCGAAACGTTTGGAGTATGATATATTTTGTAATTTAGTTATAATAAACGCACACGCACTGTTAACTGCGGCAGTTCATTTAATTGGCTTTTCTACTTTTCAAATTTTTCAGCTTTTCTATTTTGTAAGCTTGCGCAAAAAGTATTTATTTTAATTTAAAGAAATTGAAATTTTTCAATTAGTCGATTAAAATAATCGCCAGATAAATTGTTTGTCAACAAAAGACTACTCAAAGTTATTTGCCAATTTATCGCTTAGTTTGATATAATTATTACTTAAAAAAAAACAATAAATGAAACAGTGAAATTACCAGTTACCAAAAAATCGTTGTTGAAATTTTTTTCGGCAATGGGTTAACGTGGTTTGTTTTAAAATATAGATCGACGCCAATGAAGTGTAAGCAATTGTTGCGTCAGTTATCGCGGTTCGTCGCGCGAACGCTGATGATTGGACGCGGCTGCTGAGCGGGAAATCCCCGTTGAAACCTGCTCCGCACCGCGGTTGTCTCACTGCATTCTCGTATTTATCTTTTCCACTGAGTAAAGACGTATACTTAGTAGCTCGAGGGACGTTCAACGATGAACGTTTGATGCTGCTCGTATAGAACGCAATATAGCATCTCTCGCGGTTTCGTAATTTTTCTCGGTCGAAAATCTCAAAGCAAAATGAATTATTGTGCGATGTTATCTTCGTGAAAATTACCGCATTTGATATACTTGTATATACGTTATCATTGCCACATGTAAGTGACGAGTGCGATTGACGTGCACTGCGTTTTTTTTTCGTTCTTATAGAATAAATTGATATCGTTATATGCTGAGATTGAGGTGGAAGAGTTAATACCATTAAATAAAAATGGATTCATTTAATAATTACGGTAGGAATGATTTGTCGGAGGTAAGTTTAACGCAAATGAGAGATGTTAACATATATGTGCTAGTATATATATGTCTGTGAGATCGCTCGGTCTTCTATCGTAGTTTTTTCTCAGACTTTTTAAAACTTCGAATTTATTCAAGTCTAATTTGGAACTCGATTTTAGTTTAGGCACTTTTATCATTTATTTACATAATTCCCTAATAAACTAGACAAAATAGATATTTGCACAGCATTAAAAATCAAATTAAAGCGAACATATTTTTAGCAAACAACTGTTTTATTTATTGACTTGTTGTCGATTATGAGTTTCGAGTTGTTGCGCGTGTTCTTTTTCACACTCTGTATTTTATTCGCAAATATTTTCGTTAAGGATGTATGTGTCATATGTCAAAACATCGACAAAAACATTAAAATTTCGTAGACTGTTCTACTATTTCTTCTGAGTATCTGTACAAAACCTGAGCACAATTCTTTTAACGATTTGAAAATTATTTAAGTTTAAAGTTAATAGTATTGATTCTTATGGAAAATCGTATATTGTAGCACTTATTGACAAATTTGACAAGGAAAAAATATTGCCAACAAAATACAAATTTTCACATGTATTAAAAATCTCTAATAAATATTTGTGCAAAACTTGATTTATAGATCCACTTACTCGTTTAAATGTTATTTACTAAAAATTATAGAAAAATATTTCTCTCTCTCTCTTTCTGCAAATTATTCGATTTTTTTTATTTCTTGCAGTTGATTTCAGGGGGTATTCACGATCAAAAGTTTTTGTCATAAATTAGGAAATATATTAATTACAACTATTTTCTTTTACGAAGACGTTAAAACCATATTATTTTGTGATACTTTAATTTTTTTTATAATCCGGATTTATTTATTTGATTTTTCAAACAGTATAAACGTGAAAAATGTTTTTTTTTTAATTTTGACAGTTTTTTGCTACTATTGTACAGCCAAAACCTTTCTTCCTTAAATTTACATTTAATGATTTTTGATTGCAAATTTGTTTAAAAATCAAATATATTATGTGTGAAAGCCTCTTCTGGATTATGATTTTCTCCTGTTTATCTTATCCGATACATGCTATTCCCGAAATTTTATGTTTTAAACTCTATGATTGCAGATGTATCCGTCGTTTATTTATTTAAATGAAGATGAGAACAGTCACTTACTCCTGGACATGGATTCTTTGGTTTCTAGGCGTAGTAATTTCTTAGCGAACCGCAGTTGTGAATCAGTGAAGAAGAAATGTTTTCTCGGTAATACACGTAATTTTTTATTTTAATTATATTAGAAAAAATTAATTTCGAGATTTATTCAAATATTTATTTTGTGCCTTCCTAACTTTGTCATAAAGTTCGATAAAATTTCAAAGCAAAATCGTGTTATTGTAAGAAAGTAATAAATACTAAAGCGTTTTTTTTTTCTTATATCGCTCGGTCGTCTACGATGCCTCTTTCACAACGATTTCTTATTACGGGTCCGTAATTACCAATGCAATGATAGTTGTTGGAGGGGATTTCTCGGGACTACTTAACATTGACGTATTGCATCGATTTATGGAAAAACCGCATTTAACTTTAGCATTTAATCATTCTATCTCTAAAAAAACACGCTACACAAGATACTCGACAGATCCGACTTTAAAAATATCTGAATGGATAGGTGACGAGGAATGCAAGGAAATCGATGGTACCGGATGGTCAGATAAACCTATCAAAAACTGGTGTCAAGAGGAAACAATAAATTGGCTTATGTCAGCCGCATCGTATATGGGTCAACCGTACAGTTCTATTCAACATAGTCTTGCTGTGTCAGGGAAGGAACTTGTGACTTTTACCCGACAAGATTTCATTAATTATGATCCAATATACGGGGACCAATTGTACGATCTTCTTCACTCACAACGTGTATCGAATCTGCGTACGTACGTGAATTTTAATTATGTTTATGAATTTTAATATGCAGAGTCCATCTCAAAGAACTCCGAGTTTAATTAAGCGATATAGATTCTTTGACAAATTTATATTTTAGTAATTGTACTTTACAACTGAAAACTTAGGAATAAAGTCTCTACTGAGATAATCCATAATGTATTAGATACTATAACGCGAAAAAAAATATAAAATCTTATAAACTTAAAATCTTATCGATTTTTTAAAATAGTGCCATCATTCGATACTATTCAACCACAATCGGAGGACGAATACGCGCCAGTTATTTCAAACAACATATCTGGTAAATTATTAAGAAAATTTCTATGATTGTATACAGTTAGAAAATTTGTTTTCTTATTAAAAAATATACCGGTTAAAATTTTTGTGTTAAATATTTAAAACGTTCATATGTTATTTCAATATATTGCTGTTGTGTTAATTGAACTCAAATATTAAATTATTAAAACAATTGAAAAAATGTAAAAATCGCAATGTGCACATATTTTATTAATTTTACGCAATAGATATGTTCCTTGTTACTAGTGACAGGATTTATCTATTAAAATTTATAGAAAAAAAATGTTGATTTTATTCTATAACGAGTGGGAAAAGGAGTGAGAGTAACTACAGACTATCAATAAACTACAAACTATCAATAATTTTTTTCTAAATTCATTTTATCATTAAAAATGTTGATTTTACAAAAAATTATTTGAAATTACTATGAGGGTATCTATACTCCCTGGAAAAAGCTAGAAAATCTGGAATTCTTAGGGATTTTGTTTTTACCTTGAAAAATCCGGGAATTCACATGGCATTTTATTCAAACTCAGAGTATTTTTTCAAAAATTTTATCTTTGATCATTTTGTTATTATATACAGGGTGAGTCATTTTAATCAACGCACGCAAATATCTCGTAAAGCTGTCTCATTATTATGTACATAAAAGTATTACGGTAAGATTATCAAAAACTGAATATTTTACGAGATATTTTATTTTTTATATCAAAATATGTCAGATTAAAATATAAAATAACTTAAAAAGTATTTAATGAAAAAATACTTCTTTATAGTGTTTTGAAAAGCTTTCGAGATAAACTACAAGAATATGCAATAAAAAATGGGGGGTTCCATTTAAGAAAATATCGATCACATTGACTTGGCCTTGAAAAGGTCACTCAAGGTCAAGTCCATATTTTCATCATGTGTCCCCCTCTGAACCCTACAACTTTTGTATAAAACATTTTTTCCATCTTGCTTACTTTACGAGATATTTGCGTGCGTTGATTAAAATGACTCACCCTGTATATTGCAAGCATCGACAATCTGATTGGCCAATGATTGTATGAATTATATGTTTCAAACATATTATAAATATATATTTTTCTTTCTTTGATTATATGTTCATTGTCATACCAAAAAATACTGAATACACAATACTGAGTACACATTTTTTATTGTAATTCTGACAATTAATGATAGAAAATAAAAATATTATGCAATTGGAAAATGCTTATCTTTCAAAAGTCATTCAGTTCTTTTCAGTACATTTTTAAATTTAATATTTAAAATTTAAGTGGTTTATTTTTCCTTTGTATGAATAAAAAGCATTAGAAAACGTACACAAAAAAAAACTTATTTTAAAATACTCCATCTAAAAATTCTCTCATTTTACCTAGAATTTTGAACAAATTACCTGAAAAATCAGGAATTTTCACGGAATTTTTTTACAAGCTTTGGATAGATACCCTAATTATGAAATTTACATTCATTCTGTGTTGAAATATTAATAGGTATTAATGTCACCATTTAATCCATATATCCATATTATGTTAAATTAACATAAAAATCTGTGTGGACCGTTCGGAACATGCAATATATGTTACATTTAACACAAATTTTCCAATTGTGTACCGATTTATATTTGTACGATTTTCAGTTTTCTTTTTTTGTTTTTTTTTTTGATACACCAATATTTTCGCTTTTTTCAGATGCAGAATCGGATAATAGCGTTGAAGTTGCAACGAAAAGAATGCCTGGCAGACCAAGAGTATTAAAGACCAAAAAGAATCGTAAGTATTGCAAAATATTTTTTCGATCTAATCCGAAAATGCATGTGTTATATCGACTGTATAATTACGCTTATACAGCTGTCAGTCAAGGAAAACTATGGGAATTTATTAGAGATTTACTACGTAATAGAGAAACGTGTCCTAGTTTAATCTGTTGGGAGGATTATTCACAAGCCAAATTTCGCTTTGTAAAAAGCGACGAAGTAGCAAAACGGTGGGGTTCACGGAAAGGAAATACAAAAATGACTTATGAAAAACTTAGTAGAGCTATGAGGTAATAGAATAATTTTTTGATTTTGTATATATATGTATATATATGTACTAGAAAATAATATTTAATATATTCATGTGCGGTTGTGTTCTTATAGATACTATTATAAAAGCAAGATATTTCTACCGGTGCTTGGTCGAAGATTGGTATATCAATTTGGACCAAATGCAAAAGGATGGCAAACGGATAATCCAAATTTCCGAAATTGAAACGACATTGTCAAGAAGAAGCGAATATATATGTATATATGGAATATGCGAAAACAATAAAATAAACCGAATATCTCGTGATGTTCTCGAAATGTTAAAGATAATCGCGCATTTAACACTTTACTAATCAAAGAAGCTATCTATTAATAAGCCTCTCATACTAGAATAAGCCAATCAGTAATATATTAATATGTTTTATATGCTTCTTAAATAGTGCCATAAATATAGCTATATTTTTTCACAAATATAGAAGCATAATAATATATAGTAAGATAAAGTTCGCGTAACAACAAAAAAGGAATAAAGCCTCAAGAAGATATTCCGTTTATCTATCTTGCCGCCGCGGTTCCTTGTCATATTTTTATATTTTTAATGTTATCAAAACTCTAATTACATAATAATTGTGTTTACAATGATCTTAAAATGCAATTAAAAAGAATGTGCAAGAGATACTATTTAAGAAGAAAAAATTACTATTTAAGAATAATTTCACGAATAAAATCAAGAAACAAATCTTTTATAAAAATGAAAAAGGAAAACTTCTTTATTATATTGTAATGTACATATTTGTTATTTATATATATAAAAAAGACCCACTTATTCCTATTTTATTATTAAATTCTTATATAATAAATTTCCAGAAATAGCTTAACAAAAATAAGTTTATAATTAATTTGTAATAATTTAAAACTATATTAAATATTACTTGTGTAAAAATAAAATTAAAATTATTTTTTTTCCAAAAGAACAGTTTTATTTTCGTCTTTTTTTCGTTGTCAATGAAAAATTTGATGTTGCTCTTCTCTTCTGAGGCTACAAAAAATAAGCATTTATCAAAATATACGCTTCTTTCAGTGGAAATACACATAAATCAGATAATCGAAAAATATACAGGGTGTCCCGCAACGTGATGTCCACACTGAAACTGTGTATTCTTTTTGTCATTCTAAGTCAAAAAGTCTTAATACACATATGCCCTAAAGTCGCACCCTGTATATATATGTGTGTGTGTGTGTGTGATAGCGTCTTAAAAAGATCTAATACAATTAAATTACCTTGCCTTGTGAATCCTCATCTTCCTCTCTAATTTTGTCGTTCTTTTCAGATGTATTATTTAGGTTAATATATTGAAAGACAAAATTTCTTGCATTTATTGTATGAGAAGCAGATTCACCTTGCTTTGCCAATGAAGCTATCTTCGCCAACGACTCTTCTCCTCGAGTTAAAAGCGAACGTTTTTTTATAACATTCTGTAAAATGTAAAAAAACGTATAAACAAATTTTGTTATCGAGTCATAAATAAAATATGGCAATACATGCCATAATGTTGTAAACGTTAATTAACAGTTAATTAATAATCTTACATATATCGTCTGGGATTTTTTTCCGGTATTTGGTCTATTCAATAAGTCTGTTATATTTCGCGGCATAATTGGTTCCATGTTTTCAGATGAATCTATTTTGTTATCAGAAGCATATAGTTCTTGAGATTCATCATTCTTAATCTTTTTAAGCGCTTCCAGTCCAAATTTAAAAATTTGACTATTGCATAACTCATCCTCAATTTCATTATTCGAACATTTCTGTAAATGCATAAGACATATGTATGTAAACATATTTTTTTTTATATGATCATTATATATATATATATATATATATATATATATATATATTTCATTTGGCTATGTTCGACTTACGTGAATGGAGAATTTGAAAGTTCAGATATATGTTCATCTTTGGGAAAATAAAATATTTAAAAATACTTTATGCGACACTATAGGAAATATTTTATCTTATATATATATATATATATATATATGTGTGTGTGTGTGTATATATATACAGGGTGACCCGCAATGATCACTCACTAAATATATAGCATTATTCCTTACCAAAAACTGAGTCGAAAAGTCCTGAATAAAGGAGTTATTATTGAGTAAAATTGAGCCAATCAGCGCCGACCTTTAGCCGGGCGCATATCGGTGAGCCGCGCGCCTGGTAGTGTGCGTGAGCGCTCGGCGGCGCACACTATCAGGCGCGCGGCTCACTGACGTGCGTCCGGTTAAAGATCAGCGCTAATTGGTCCGACTTTACTCAATAATAACTCCTTTATTAAGCATTATAAAAAATATATATGTGTGTGTGTGTGTATATATATACAGGGTGACCCGCAATGATCACTCACTAAATATATAGCATTATTCCTTACCAAAAACTGAGTCGAAAAGTCCTGAATAAAGGAGTTATTATTGAGTAAAATTGAGCCAATCAGCGCCGACCTTTAGCCGGGCGCATATCGGTGAGCCGCGCGCCTGGTAGTGTGCGTGAGCGCTCGGCGGCGCACACTATCAGGCGCGCGGCTCACTGACGTGCGTCCGGTTAAAGATCAGCGCTAATTGGTCCGACTTTACTCAATAATAACTCCTTTATTAAGCATTATAAAAAAAATGGTTCAGGACTTTTCGACTCAGTTTTTGGTAAGGAATAACGCTATGTACTTAGTGGGCGGTCATTCAGGGTCATCCTGTATATTTTATGTAATAATATATATATATAATATACCATCCTGTCTTCAAGAAACTTGTCTCTTTCTTGCCTGAGTTTACTCCACTTTGCTTCTTCCTCTTCTTCTTGCACATCTATCCAGCCATCCTTCTCGTCAGATGCTTGTGACATTTCATTATTACTTTCTAATTTATCTAATACAATAATAATTATATTAATATTATTATAAATATAATAATGCATTGCATATTAAATATCAATTTTTTGAAATTTGAATTTTGCAGAATATTTTTACAAAAGTAAGTTTTTTTCTAATGCAATCATCATGTACAATAATATAAAAAAATTGCAATAATCATCTAGTTGAGAGAAAATCGACTATATATTTTTATACCTATATTTCTCCACTTGAACTTGCGCTCGCGACTTATTCCATTGGTGTGCAAATCTCCATCCTCAAATAATAATTCTTGAAGTAATCTAACTTCCTTTTTATCTTCATTTAGCACCTGTCTCATGTACGTTCTATGAATCTTCTCCAATTGATTTTTCATTTCATGTTCGTCTATATGTTCGTCATCAGCTTCTTCGTATTCTAATTTATCCAAATCTTTTTCGTCCTCATCAGCGGAATCCCAATCACTTTCGCTCAATTCAGCCTCTTCATCCAAAAAATCAGCCGCAACTTTTTTTATATCTTTTTCCGGTACAACTTCGTTCTCTTCGGAATCATAATCTATATATTGTTCTTCTGTCTCCTTATCCATACCATCGTTCTCTTCGTCGGACGATTGAGCATTTTCCTCCTCCGAATCAGATAAATGCAATCTTTTTACTGAACGTTTTCTGGGTTTCAAAAACGTATCCGTTTCATCCAATTGATCATCATCGTCTGAAGAAACAATCGTCAGTTTTAATTCCGAAACTATTTCACCAACTTGTTCCATTTTGCTCATGTGATTTACAGAATTATTAGAATCTTCATCTAATATCAGTTTTACATCTTGAGAGTTTTTATCTTCTATTTCAAGACTTTTTAATTCTTTGATATCGATCAGTTTCGTATTCCAATTTTCTGGACATAATCGCGATTTACTGTTAGTCGTTTGTAAAGATAAATCTAAATCGGTTTTTTGCGTGGAGTCAAATTTACCTGAACATAATCGCATAAGATATTCATCATCAACAGTTTCTTTAGTATCGTCAAATAGTTTTTTCCTTAAAATATTTTTGTTTCCAATATTTTGTGCATATTCAGAAGACCTATCGCTTTGTGTGTTTTCCATAAAAATGGATTTCTCATCTGCATCAAACAGATATTCTTTATCTTCTAGTGTATCTTTCTTATTTTTTGGAGAATCCAAAGTAGTATTTAATACACTTAATTGTGTTATAGGAGAAACAAAGTCAAGCATACTTGTCTTTGTCGAAGGTGTCTTATTTATTTGGCTTCTAGTAATAACTTCTGCATCCTTTTGATTAGCAGGCATATTGCTTTTGTTCTCACTTATTAAATCATTATCTTCATACTGTATCCCATACATATTTACATCTTTCAAAACGTTTTTTAATTGTTTATTATCATTTTCCGGATAGATCGGATTTGTAATGTTTAAATCGCCTTGAAACTCCTCTATCAACTGCTTTGTTTTATCTTTTTTATTCTTAATAATATCAAAGTTTTTACAAATATTATTATCATTTTCTTTAGAATCATATTCACTTCTATTCTCTATATCTGTGTCGGAATCTATTACATCTTCTTCCTGTTCAGTCTCTATTTCACTTGTACTATCATCCATATGTTCTTCTCTACACTTAAGGTTTGCGGACTGTTTATTGTTATATTTTGCTTGAACCACATCATTCTTGCTATATGTCTCTTCTGCATCTGTACTTGAATCTTCATTGTCTGTAACTTCAACTTCGTCGTCTACAAGTAAGCACTTACTCCTTTTTTTGTCCTTAATACAAATATCATCCTCTTCGAGTTCGCTTTCTCCACTATCACTTGATTCAAAATTAGGAATTTTTTCCTGTCCATTTGAATCATAATCACTCTCTTCTTCCTCATCCCATTTTTCTTTTTCTTGTAATTCTATTTTTTTATGCTTCCATTCTTCATTACGTTTTATAGTCATTTGTAACTTTAGATCTTCTTTTAAACGTATTAACTTGGCCCCAGGCTTACTCAACTCAGGATTATCAGTATTAGTGGGTAAATTATATGGAAGTAATTCCTTAATCAAAAGAGGACTGTTTGGAGTATTTTGTAAGTCTACCATAGTTTCTTGAGATTTATCGTTAGCCTGTCTTTTTGCATTAATAACATGTTTACAGAAAAATCTATCTAATAAAGTATTTACACCTTTTCCATATGATTTCACATTATTCGTCAAATCAATAATCATACCTGGTGATCCTTTTAGTGTAACTATAGAATTTGGTACTAATTTTGGTAATAATTTTTTTCTATCAATTAAAGTCTCATCTACAAATTTCGAAAATGGCAAACCAAGTGCATGATTATCAGAGTCTTTACATTCTTCTGTTAAAGAATTATTTTCATATTTTGATGGAGTGTCATCAGTTAAAATAATAGATGGTGATATATCCGTTTTATCGTACTTATCCTTTTTTTTATCATTTTCATCTTGTATTATAATAAAATCATCAGAATTTACAAATGTAACAATATTATCTATCTTATAATTATCCCTTTGAAGAGTTTCAGCTATTTCCTTATTACTTATATCATTAGGAATTTCTAATATTTTTGTTTCTGCAATCAAATTTTTATTTCTATCTATGTTAATTGCTTCAGAATCACATTGATATACTTGTGATATTTCTGATATGTGATTTTCTGTCATACTAATTTCTGATTTCTTCTTATAATTGATATATTTTTCCTTCTCCAAGGAAGTAATAATAGTTTTAACTATTCCTTCGGTCTCTTGTTTGTTGGAATCTAGATCAGAATCTTCATTTGTTTTGCTCCCAAAACATGTATCAAACAATTTTCTCGATACATTACATTTTTGATGGTTTTGTTTGTCTTCATTATCTATTTGTTGTAATAATGTATTAGATTCATCATCATGATTACTGCTATTCTCAGTTATGAAAGATGACTCTTTATTTTGATAATCTACTTTGCTAAAATCTTTTTCAGATACCATAGATGTATTGAGATATATATGGTCTTGTACAATCTTTCCTTCATTATGTATAGCTTGATTGCTTGTATCAATTTTTTGAGAATTTTGTATACACATATTTTTGACATCTGTCAATGGCATTTTTTTATATGTAATGGAAGACTTTTTTATATCTCTAGCAGCAAAAGATATAGATTGTTGCGTATCATCTTCTGAATCTGAAGATTTATAAAAGAATTCTGCTTCTCTTTCTTTTTCCGCAACAACTTGGCTGTTTAAAATCATATGTAAAAATTATTTATTTTGTATATGAGAAAATCCATTTTGTAAAATTTATGTAAATATATATATAATTTAATTTAATCAATTTTATTAGCATACAATATAAAAATTATATAATAAAGCAATTTGATAATCAAATTAATATTTAAAAAATACACACAGAAATACACACAGTGATGGGCAAAATTTGATTATCAAATTACTTTATATAAGTGTTATGTATGCTAAAAATTGACAGGTTTCTTGTATTCAAAAGTTTGATTTTTTAAACTCTACACATTTATTCTTATATGTACAACAGTCTATGTATAAATGTATAAATATTTGAATTGTTATTATACATGTGATGTGCTATAAAACCACTGCATTTTTTGTATTTCTGATAGTAGATTCTATAGTCAAGTGGAAGTTGATTTTTCCTTAAGCAAAAATGTTAAAAAACATTTTTTAAAAGTTTACAGTTTTTTTTTCACCATATATCTTTGTAAGACTCAAATTAAAGGTCTCTTTTACATTGTACTCGGAATTAATTAAAGAATATAGTTTTCTTAATCTTTTAATTCCACAAAATTTAATTGATAAAAAACCCTTCTTTTCCAATAGCTTGCAACTTGATAATTATTAATAATTCAACATCTTTATTATAAAGAAAAAAAAGAATTTATCTCCAAATCGAGGAAAATTTGCTATTAAAAGTGTGTAATCTTGGAACACCCTATATATAAAAACTTACCTTACTATTGCAGATGACATTTTCAGTTTTGCAACTGTTGTAGGTGCCTTTGGAAGAGATGCCAATATTTTCTTTCTGTTCAAGAATTCCTGTAACGTACGCTGTTTTGGTTTGTGATATGGTAGAGAAATTTCTGTTTCTCTTAATAAACGTTGGGTTTCACTATGTATCTGACGCATTGCATCATCTTTTGAAGCTCTGATAGATCCCTATTTTAAGAATCAAAAGCTTTACATTAATTTAAAAGATTTTGTTTCATATTAAATATTACAGCTACTAAATATTATAGCATTAAGATTGACTATATAAGTTAGATTAAGAATAAAGATGTACAAACCTTTCTCTTTTTAACAAATTCTTTTTTACTACTTTTATCCTCAGATATGTTAAATTTTTCAAATGCAACAACAGAATCCTGTGTTTCTCCTTCTTCTTCTTCAGATTCAGAATCTATTAAAGATTGATAGCCACTAGTCTATAAAACAAAATAAAGTAATTCCAAATAATTTCTATATATGGCATCACATTTCTCATTAAAATTATAAATTGTTAATAAAAAATATATTTACATATATTTGTACTTACAGTAATATTTATAGTTTTATCAACAGTTTGAGAAAAGTTATTAATCTTGCTCATCTGTGTGTCATCTTCATATTCGCTTTCCATTCTTGCATTTTTATTTTTAAGATTTTTCTTATATTTTGCAATGTTTAAATGTTCATCATTTTCATTGGGACTATAAGTTTTTGTCAATGTTTCATACAAAGTAGATTCATTTTCGGAATCGCTATCCACAAGATTTAAAAATCTTTTTGATAATAATTTTTTAGTATTATTAATGTTGTTATCTTCATTGCAGTATTTATCACTAGCTCTCAATTCATTCTTTTTACTATCCCCTGGTTTGTTATGGTCACTTTCATTATCTAGATAACTATTGTTAATCGACACAGAATCGCATGCGATATTTTCTAAGTTTTCTTCAACATTTTTCTCATCTTTCCTATTGTGTGCTCCTTTTTCGTCATTGCATCTTGGAATATCATTAGAGATATTTGATTCACTGTTATTGATGAAGTGTTCCTTTTCGTTGAAATCTTTGTTACTTGATGAAACTTCCATTGTAGCAAGTAGTAGATGTTAAGTAATCATTGCCGTTGTCAAAAATCTGCCATTTCTTTTCCTTCAATGAAAAAAAATTAAATATAATTAAAAAATATTAAGTTAAAAGAATTATATAAGTGTAAAAAAAATAGTATCCATATACATTCTCTTAGGCACGCAGGTATGTTGAATTTATAAAAGTGCTTTTGTTCGGCCGTTATATCATAGCTAATAATACACGTAATTTATTGTCTTTTTCTTTAAGCTATAGATATATAAACTGGATTGAGCCTGTGGAACGAACTATGAATACCGGCCTATGTGAAGCATTGAACTCTATACTACAGTCATGAAGGAAGAGTAAGGAGAGTTATCTCGATAGCGTAGAGAGAAAAAAAGTGGTCACGAAAAATGTTCCGTATGTGGCCAGGTTTGCCAAATGGAATGACTTGGACCAATCTATACATACTGGAATCAGAGAAAAGAATGAGAATCGCCACGCTGCCGTTTTTCGTGAGACGCTATTTCTAGATCGTACACTAACGTCACGTACATCCATTTTATGCCGCCTGGAACTACATGGCCACATCCACTTTCGGAGCCGATAAAACAGCCGATTGGTTCATGTCCGTGCTTTATCCACTTTTCGATACTGTCGATTTTGGTTCATGTCCATGCTACATCCACTTTTCGACATTATCGATGCTGGTAGTACACTGATCGTTTCAAAGAGAGATGATTGCGCTGTCTTCGTCTCTTTTTCATTGCGTATGTGTGTAGCGTCCGTGAAGGCACAACACCTATACGTTGAGCACACGGATGCGATTGTGGGAGATAATATCAGATAAGGAGCGACAATCGCGTGCTATCCTTGTTCCTCTAGCTAGCGTATCGCTTTACGGCCGAAATACGGCCTGAAAATGCTTTCTGGCCTCTCGTGACAGCAATAATGCAACAAGGCTAATAAGCGCCCACTTTATAAGAATTTTATACTTGCGTATATACATATGTAAATATACAATTGTACCTACAATTAAATATTATATGATGATCAATAATATTAGGATAATAGATAACAAAGTGAATAAATACAAAATACGTCAGACGGATGCTTGCTAGACTTGATGATTTGTTGCTTTGTTACTATCGATACTCCGT
>NW_021850682.1:112076-120879 GCF_003651465.1 Formica exsecta
GTTGTTTTAAAAAATATTTTATTCCAGAAGCGGTTTGCATGTGCGCTCTGGTTATTAAAAAAATATTTTATCCCAGAGGCGATTTTTATTCGTGTGCTGGTTGGTTTAAAACATATTTCATATCATATGGGGTTTGTGCATGAATATTCTGGTTATTAAAAAATAATTATTCTAGAAGAAATTTAAAGAAATTTCCGTTTTTGAAAGACTAAGTGTGCAATATCTGATATTCCTTCATATAATTGCAATCAATAATATATAGTAAAAAAAGCTTACAAATTATTGAAAGGAATTATTATTGTGATTCCTGGCGATGTATTTTTTCTTTTTTTGATGGCACCAAATTTCGCGTATATAATAGTTTATTAGGCTGTGTATATACAAGTTGGTAGCTAAAGAGAAGAAAATATATACATCTTCGTTATTAGGAGGCAATCCTTACGAGAAAAAATACTCCAATGATGTAAAGAGTATGAGGAAACGGTTTTGTAATATTATAACAAGCAATAAACTGCTGCCTTTTTTAAAATGATAAGAAATTATGATTAAAAAAAATCTATCCTGATACTCGTAACAATATTGGCCAGAAAAAGATGCCTCAATCTCGCTTGCAAATTATAATCGCAGATATGAAAATAATAAATAAAATATTTTGGTTGCGTTCTCACGAAAATGGGCGATGGAGTATATATATATATATATATATATCCATACATACACGTATACGCATGGCCTGATTTTTCACCTAGCTCTACCTGTCCCGCTACCGCCATCTTGCTTGCCGCACGCATGCGTTTTGACTCTCGATACGCGCTATCTCTCTCGCGGTCCCCACCAGTGATGCCAGAATTGAGACGCGAGCAACACGACTTCATAATGGTGGGGATACACACACAAGCGTAAACCGTGTACATGTAATGCGCAGAGCGCTCTGCGCATTACATGTACACGGAGTCGTGTTGCCCGCGTCTCAATTCTGGCATCACTGGTCCCCACGCGGAACCGGCCCCACTACCAAACGGGTGACGGATAGTGGGGGCGCCGGCCGGGTATATAAGCCCGGCCGGCCTAGACATCGGGACCAGATCCTATCCCGACCTGCTCCTGATACCGATCTCACCACTACCTAGCACCTCTTGAGGCTGAGACTGAACTCAGCTCCGTCGGGCTGTACCGACACGCTCTACCTGGAGTCGAGGTTGCCTTCGACCCCGCCGGGCTGAACCGGCTCCTGCCTACACCGTTCCTGGAGTCGAGGTTGCCCTTGACCCCGCCGGGTTGCACCGGCTCCCGCCTCTACCTGGGGCCAAGGCTGTACTTGGCTCTGTCGGGCTGAACCGACTTCCGTTGCTCAGGCAGTGCTCGACGTGACACTCGGGCCTGCCGGCAATACCTGGCCGCCTAACCTTAGATGATAAGTGCATGCACGTACCGCGCTGTAAATATTAGTCGCATGATAGTCATAAGTCCGCTAGTTCCAAACATCGTAGTAATAGACCTGCTAGTCGTAAGCCTGTTAGTACTAAGTCCGCTAGTTATAACCGCACCCTAGTCGTAAGGCCTGTTAGTAATAAGACCTGCCTAGTGATAAGATCTGTCCGCTAGTTATAACTATACCGTAGTATTCAGCCTATTAGCAATAAAGCCTTTTCATAGTCGCACCGACCGCGCATGTAAATAAAACTGTTACCGCCTGCCTGCCGCGCCTGTCTTGCGCTTCTCGCCGCTTTGCGCCCATCGCTTTGCGTCTCCGCTTTGCGCCCCGCACCCTGCTACCAGCGACACCGCTCCACGCACGGCATCACTCGGCCCTGCACCACCTATCTGCTGTATCTGTCTATCTTGCTTTGAATAAACTATCTTTTCGCTTCACTCTGTGTTCTCGTAAGCTTAAGTCTCCCCTCCTCTCGAACCCGGACACCGACGAGGCGATCCAAGCGTCGAGCGAGGTGACCGCGTTACATATGTAATAATAATATTAAAGAAAAATGTATGTGTGCTATGTGCTGTGTGTGTGTGGGTGTGTGTGTTAATAACATATGTAATGAGCAACCCAAAAATCCTTTATATCTTAAGCCACTATGAAGCACTTCAATTTTTTAAATCTCACTTGCCAGCATCAAAAAGAACGTGCATTTAACTGAGTTATGACGTCACAAGTGAGAATTATTTGAATGATGATATAAATGGAAAGCAACTATTGTTTATATTTTATAAGAGTACGCGTGGAATATAATGCGACAAAAAGAAAAGTGATAAAATGATTAACGTTATGAGAATATCACGGAATAGTGCAACAACACAAAAGGAAAAAAAGTGATAAAGTGAAAAGAAATTATTAACGCGGAATAGTGCAAGCAAGAGAAGTGATTTCGCAATCGATGTTATATTGAGCAAAGTTAGGTTATATTAGCGAAGTAAATCTTGAGTGAATCTGTGCCATAGACGTATAATATATAGACCGCGCGTCTCTATATTTCTAGCAGTCAGAACGCGTCAAAAAATAAAAAGGAATAGCTGCTGTACGATCACGATCATCAATCTGTCTTTGTCTAACGACGCGTGGTAGGGTAAAGAAGCCTTCGTCGACTGGGAAACAGAGAAGTAGAGGGCATGAAGAGAAATGAAGAAGAATTAAAAAGCATGGAGGAGAATACATATAACGCATTCGATGTAACTACTTTATTATTTTTGAGAAGACAAGAAGACCTGCTTGTAAAATAGTATAAATACTATAATAAAGTATTATAATTAGAATCTTTCCTTTCCCATTTGAACATCATCTACCTGCCCTTTCCTCATTTTTTCCTCTGCATCCGCAATTAGTATTGAAAACAGAAGCGGGTTAAGTGGACAGCCCTGCACACGCTTTTCTGTCTAAAACTATTCCGTCACCCATCCATGCACCCTTACTGCATTCCTCATACTCTTATATATCTCTTTCATTCTTTCTATTAAGCCTTTCTTATACCCTCTTTCTTCCATAGCTTCCCACAACAACTTTCTATCCATTTTATCGAACGCTGCCTTCAAGTTTATGAAAAATCCTTCCTCTTTCTTTCCTTAGCTCTTTCTTTTTATAACATATTGTAATATCGGCACATTATCCATCCTTCCTCTTTCTTTTCTAAACCCCACTGGTGATTCTCACTCCCGCAATACTCTCTTTTTTCTTCCATCTCCTTTCTCAATCTTTCTGTCAGCAGCGCCGCATATATTTTACGCCCTCTGATTAACTATAATATAGTCATAGACGTATAATATATAGACCGCGCGTCTCTATATTTCCCGTAGTCAGAACGCGTCAAAAAATAGAAAGAAATAGTTGCTGTACGATCACCAATCTGTCTTTGTCTAACGACGCGTGGTAGGGTAAAGAAGCCTTCGTCGACTGGGAAACGAAGAAGTAGAGGGGATGAAGAGAAGTGAAGGGGAATTGAAAGGCGTGGAGGAGAATACATATAGCGCATTCGATGTAACTGCTTTATTATTTTTGAGAAGGGAAGAAGACCTGCTTGTAGAATAGTATAAGTACTATAATAAAGTGTTATAATTAATAATTAAAATAAATAATATTATAATTATTAATAATATATATAATAATTATACAAATACTTACTAGCCGGTAAAAGGGGGGAATCGGCAAAACGGACAGAAGATAAAGTTAGATATTAATACATATTGTATATATCTCACATATTAGTTCTTTTATATTACATAAAAATATACAAAATACAATCAAATAAAAATATATGCAAGAAGAAATCTTTGTAAATATAAATTTCAAATAATCGCGGGCTAGTAAGAGCCAGATGGTAGTGCGTCAGTTTCATAGAAAAATAAGTTTTCTATGAAACTGAATATATGCACAGGGCACGAAATTTACTTGGTGTATACCAAGATTTTTTAAAATTAATCTCAATTCGAGATTTATAATAACCCCTCTTTACCCCCCTGGAGAGACAAAGGCGAGAAAGATATCGGGGCGAAGTCGCTGAATCGGGAATCGAACCCGAGTCTTTTGCTTGCCGGGCGACTGCTCTTACCTCTGAGCTATTCAAATCCCATACCACCGATACTTCTCATTCGCCTTATATGTATGTAAATATCTATTACTAATAACGCCATCTTTCAGCCGGCGTGAAATAACAATTTTAAGAAATTTGGCTCTCGAGTGACATCACAAATTTCAAATAATCGCGGGCTAGTAAGAGCCAGATAGTAGTGCGTCAGTTTCATAGAAAAATAAGTTTTCTATGAAACGGAATATGTGCACAGGGCATGAAATTTACTTGGTGCTTTTCCCGATGCAGCGACTTCGCCTTGATATTTTTCTCGCCTTCGTCTCTCCAGGGGGTAAAGAGGGGTTATTATAAATCTCGAATTGAGATTAATTTTAAAAATCTTGGTATAGCACCAAGTAAATTTCGTGCCTTGTGCACATATTCAGTTTCATAGAAAACTTATTCTTTTATGAAACTGACGCACTACCATCCGCGTTCTGGCTCTTACTAGCCCACGATTATTTGAAATTTGTAATGTCATTCGAGAGCCTAATTTCTTAATTTTGTAAATATAGTATTTAGTTGAAATAGTTATTAAAGGCATCATTTTTGGGACACTACATGCACACTTGGATATTGTTGCTAAACGATTTGTGATTCTTGATCAATATGATGAAAAATACGATTATAATTTATGAATGAAACTCTCATGGGACACCAATTGGCACGTTTGTATAAAATCGTTTATTAAAATTTATAAAAATAACAACGAATTTAAGGCACTTGGCAATACTGAAACAAAAATTGATTCTGGTCAACTTTATATATATATATATTATTGATTTTTCAATAAAATAAGTTTTGTAAATTTTGATCTTATTCGTCCGATTTTGTTATTTTGTGAAGCTGCATAATGATGCATACGAAGAGTGAAAAATTTTTCTAAAATAATGCGAATCAATTGATTCTTGTGATCCGTCAAGGAAGCTTGATCAAAAACGTGTTCCACTTCAGTCAATAAATCATTTACTCGTAGTCTTATTAGTGTTAAATGTATACGAGGACTGACAATTAAGTTCGTAGAAAATATTTATTACAATTACAGAACACATTTATTCGTTATCTAATACACGGTCCCTTTTAAAATAGTCCCTTTTTAAAGCAATGCACTTGGTCCAATGTTTTTTCTATTGCAGAAAACAAAGTCTTCAAAATCATTCTCCGTGAGGCTGTTTAAAACACGCGTCAACTATTCCATCTCCGCTCGTGACCCCCAATGACGATTCTTCATATCTTTCTTAATCTTGGGGAATATAAAAAAATCGGAGGAGGTCAGATCGGGTCCCCCTGACTTTTTTCTATTTCCCAAAATCAAGAAAGGCATGAAAGATCGTCATTGGGGGTCACGAGCGGAGGTAGAATAGTTGACGCGTGTTTTAAACAGCCTCACGGAGAATGATTTTGAAGATTGCTTCCTGCAATAGAAAAAACATTGGACCAAGTGCATTGCTTAAAAAAGGGACTATTTTAAAAGAGACCGTGTATTAGATAACGAATAAATGTGTTCTGTAATTGTAATAAATATTTTCTACGAACTTAATTGTCTGTCCTCGTAAGTTTCTTGATTACATTTTTAGAAGTCAAGATATTTCCATTCGTCCTAATAATATTTTCTGTTGTTTTACAAATTTTCATTACATCGTCGGACGCATTAAATAATTTACCATAAGCTTTTCTTGTTTGCAGCTTCGATGGTGATTTTATTTGCTTCAAGCATTCAATGCACGAATGACAACTTAATTTTGTTTCCGTCTTTTTAGTAACAAATCCTGCAATGTATACTAGAATATCAGCTTGATATTCGCTGAACGTAATTGATGGTTGCATCGTATAATCATGCTCCACGTTCAAAATGAAATCTTCCATCCAATTTGTTTCTTTACCACTGTAGTTCATTGTATTTACTTTGAGAAGGACAGTATCATCTTTAGGTGTACAATTTCCATTCAAGATAATATTAATATTGACATGCGCATGGAGTTTTTTTAAAGCTGCTATAAACTGTCGAACAGTTGGATTGTTGTTAAATCCACCACAACGTCGTATACAAGAAAAAAATGTCTCTAGGTGATCTTGAGACATTTTATATGTTAACAAGAAGGTGATATATTTTTCTGAAAACAATCGTTCGGCCAAAAAGATCACGGTTTTTAAACATATTATTAATTCTAGAAAACCTGTTTTATTTTTAGTCTGGATTATAGGTGTCGTATCTTTTAATTTTTCAATATATTCAATGAAACTTTTCGCACTCATTTTTATATCCTTTAAATTTTCAACAGAAATTGCTCGTTGGGTTGTTTTTTTTTGTCAGAAGGTTTCTTGAATTAAGCAGATCGAATATATCATTAATTACCTGTATATATCATTAATTACCTGACAAAACTCTGCCGTTGGTGTTGCACCTTGAAGTTGCTTTAACTTGAAATCTTTTTCACAGGATTTCAGAGTGCAACGCTGGAACTGAAAGTCTGAGCGACTAGTCGAACTTTCATTTTTTCATTGGTAAAATCAATGTGCTTACGACGAATTCTAGTTGCTAAATAAAGCCCTTTTTCTTCTTGTTTTTCCACAAGCAAAATCAAGTATTTCCAAGCAATAGTGTTTCCGTTCATATTTGTGAAGGATTGTTTTGCAGCCAATGTATTTCTTACTAATTTTAGCATATGAGCAGCATTAAACATAACTGTTATGGGCTCTCTTGTTACAAGATCTTCAAAGTGAGTTATTAACTTATCTGGAGAAGTTGAAATTTTAGCTCCCAGTTTTTCCACCATAGAAATATTTGTAGACGCTCCATCAAAAGTAATATTACAAATTGGAATTGTATGAGAATGTGCAACGTATAATATGTCATTCAAAATATTACTTTTTTCTTTACCCGTTAATGTGTGGATTAAGTAATAGGCGACTACAATTTTAAAATATCAATTAATGCCTACTAACATAAATATGAGAGCATTTGTTGCTTCCGTATTGTTATCACTCTCATTGCTGTTATCTCCAATATTAACATATCCATGCCATTGTTTTTCGTCAAATTCCACCAATTTTCTAATCGCCATCTCATCGCATGTTAAAGAAAAATATAATTTCTTATTTCTAGCTTCGGCGTTTTTACATAATTCGGACACATGCTTCATCGCATCAATCGAAATTCCCGGTTCATAATAAGCCTTTTAGCTAACATTCATGATTTCTGTATAACAAAATCTGTTATTAAGTTCTTATTCTTCAACTCTTTAATGATGTCGTTAAACGTTTTAATTTTTTTAAAAAGACGCTCATTTTTCCGTTGTAACAATAATTTTTCTTTTCTTAATTCTTTGCATGCAGTCACAAATCGATTGAAATTCCCGGTTCATTATTGGCTGCACTTACTTAACCATTTCCGAATTGTGCTCTGATGCGGAAGAACATTCATGAATGTCTTTCTTACATATTCGTATGCTGCTGGCGAATAAAAATGTATTGTACAGGCAAACTGTTTTAGTTCGTTTGGAAATGGACCCTCCTTTTGATGTAAAATTTTATCTATCAATAACTTAATTGTTGGGGAACGGATTTTCTGTGGGAATGAAGGAGAATTGAAAATTGACATCATGCGAATTCAGTTTTCTATAATATTTATTGATGATATAAATCCCGAAAAATGATTTTTCATACCATATAATAATATTTATTGTTAAAAAAAATAATTCTAAACAATATAGTATAAGTAATAAAAAATAAAAAATTAAGAATAAAGTGTATATAATAATAGATTATATTCATGAGAAATAATAAGTAAATAAAAAAAAATTGAAAAATATATTGTATAAAAAGTCACAAATCGATTCCATGTAATTTCGTCTGTAAAATCTTCTCTTCTAAAAGTGCCGAATTCCTTGAAAGAGCATCGTTTTTTTGCTGGTGCAGTGGATTCACCGCAAAAATCATTTGTCCTAGAAAATAATATTTGGGTAATGTTATGATTGGAGTAACGAGAATTAGCAAAGAAACCAATATACCCGTATTACAAAGAATATTACCTTTTTAAATTTTTAACAAAATCAATAGACATTGCAGATTCTCTTGGCATACTCTCAATGTTATTACTTTCATTTATAATATCCTCTGTCTCCTTGTGAAATTCCAGTGGAGTTGTAGAATGTTTAAAATTTCTAAATAATGTCAAAGTGATGGGAGTTCTTATTATATATTATCATAAATATAAAATTGACTTAAGATAAAGTGGGATGAAATGGACCTTTCTAATTATCAATATCTCCAAAACCAATGAAGAGAATGCAAAGAACTTTTTGCCATTAGAAATGTTAGAAAATAAACTCTCAAATCATGCAAAGTTGATTAAATTCTCTTCAATGGGTTTCATGTTTCAAGATAGTCAGGGACATCTCTACGCATGGGCCTGCTGGGCCCAGGCCAAGGGCCCCGGATTCCAGGGGGCCCCGACTGACAAACAGTAGGTTAGGAGTAGAATAAAGAAAACTTGCACATTCATTAACTATTTATCTACCAAATAAAAAATATATTCACCAAAAAGGAGTAAAACCTTCATGGTTCTACTTCTTTCTGGTCTACACGCGTCTCTTCTTTTCTTTACTCGTCGGTCTCGATTCGAATCTGAATTGCAATCACGAGCAACTGTTAATTTCGATTTATCTATCACATTTTCTCAAAGCATTCTACCGCTTTGTAAGAGTGAAAGGTACAGACGTCCACCGCATATATATATA